>NW_025920339.1:71114-189394 GCF_902686445.1 Sciurus carolinensis
GCATTTACCAAATTGCTAATGATGTTGAACCTTATTTCTTATATTTGTTGGCCATTTGTACTTCTTTGAGAAGTGTTTTTAATTCATTTGCCCATTTATTAATAAGATTATTTGGTTTTGGGCTGTAAAGCTTTTGTATAAGGGTTTTTTTTAGTGTAAAGTCTTTAAATATTCTGGATAATAATTATCAAAATAGTAGCTAGCAAAGATTTTCACCCATTTTTTAGGTTCTCTTTTCACATTCCTGATTGTTTGCTTTGCTGGGCAGAAGGCTTTTAATTTGATGCTGTCCTATTTATTAATTCTTGGCATTATCTCCTGAGCTTTTGGGGTCCTATTGAGAAAGTCATTGCCTGTGCTTATAAACTGTAGTGCTGACTCTGTTTCATTTTAGGAGTTGCATAGTTTCCTGAACCCACAGCCTTTTTAACATGTGCTGTACCACTAGCTACATCCCTCTACCTAGATTTTGTTGAGGATTTTGCTCTTGGATTTAATTTTTGTTCTCATGGAACTGTTCTAGTTTTCCTTTATTGTAATATCTGACTTGGGTATTAGGGTGATGCTTTCCTTAAAGGATGAGTTAGGAAGCATTCCCTCTACTTCTGTTTCTTGGTAGACATTGTAAAAATTGGTATTTCTTTATTGAATATTTGATAGAACTCACCAGTGAAACCATCTGAATCTGATGTTTTCTTTTGGGAAGACACTGTTAATTCACTGTCTTTAACATACATGTACAGGTCTATTGAGGTTATTTCTCCTTGCATGCATTTTGGTAGATTTCATCTTTTAAAGAATCTAAATCAAATTTGTAGACATAGTGCTATGCATGATATTCTGATTTTTACTGTTAATGTCCATGAGATCATTAGTTTTGAGTCCTGTTTCGTTTGTGATGTAATTTGTGACTCCTCTCTTCTTGGTTAGTGTGGTGACAGGTTTTTCAACTTTTCTTTTTATTGTAAACAAATGGGATACATGTTGTTTCTCTGTACATGGAGTCAAGGCATACCATTGTGTAATCATACATTTACATAGGGCAATGTTGTTTGAATCATTGTGTTATTTTTTCCATTCCTCCCACACCTCCCACCCCACTTTTCCCTCTATAGAGTCCTTCCTTCCCCCATTTTGCCCCCTCCCTAACCCTAACCCTACATCTAACCCTACCCATAACACTAACCCCTCCCACCCCCCATTATGTGTCATCATCTGCTTATCAGAAAGATCATTCGTCCTTTGGTTTTCTGAGATCGGCTTATCTCACTTAGCATGATATTCTCCAATTTCATCCACCTGCCTGCAAATGCCATAATTTTATCATTCTTCATGGCTGAGTAACACTCCATTGTGTGTGTGTGTATGTATATATATATATATATATATATATATATATATATATATATACTACAGTTTCTTTATCCATTCATCAGTTGAAGGATATCTTGGTTGGTTCCACAGTCTGGCTATGGTGAATTGAGCAGCTATGAACATTGATGTGGCTGCATCTCTGTAGTATGCTGATTTTAAGACCTTTGGGTATAGGCCAAGGAGTGGGATAGCTGGGTCAAATGGTGGTTCCATTTCAGGCTTTCTGAGGAATCTCCACACTGCTTTCCAGAGTGGCTGCACTAATTTGCAACCCACCAGCAATGTATGAGTGTACCTTTTTCCCCACATCCTCACCAACACCTGTTGTTGCTTGTGTTCTTGATAATCACCCTTCTAATTGGAGTGAGATGGAATCTTAGGGTAGTTTTGATTTGCATTTCCCTTATTACTAGAGATGTTGAACATTTTTTCATATATCTGTTGATTTCTTGTAGATCTTCTGTGAAGTGTCTGTTCATTTCCTTAGCCCATTTGTTGATTGGATTATTTGTATTCTTGCTGTAGAGTTTTTTGAGTTCTTTATATATTCTGGAAATTAGCGCTCTATCTGAAGTATGAATGGCAAAGATTTTCTCCCACTCTGTAGGCTCTTATTTCACATTGCTGATAGTTTCCTTTGCTGAGAGAAAGTTTTTAGTTTGAATCTATCCCAGTTGTTGATTCTTGCTTTTATTTCTTGTGCTATGGGAGTCCTGGTAAGGAAATCTGATCCTAAGCCGACATGTTGAAGATCTGGACCTACTTTTTCTTCTATAAGATGTAGGGTCTCTGGTCTGATTCCGAGGTCCTTGGTCCATTTTGAGTTGAGTTTTGTGCAGAGATAGGAGTTTAATTTCACTCTGTTGCATATGGATTTCCAGTTTCCCCAGCACGTTTGTTGAAGGGGTTATCCTTTCTCCATTGCATATCCTTGGCCCCTTTGTCTAATATGACAAAATTGTATTTGGGTTTGTGTCTGTGTCCTCTATTCTGTACCATTGATCCACCTACTTATTTTGGTACCAATACCATGCCGTTTTTGTTACTATTGCTTTGTAGTAGAGTTGAAGATCTGGTATTGCGATACCCCCTGCTTTGCTCTTTCTACTGAGGATTGCTTTAGCTATTCTGGGTTTTTTATTCTTCCAGATGAATTTCATAATTGCTTGCTGTATTTCTGTAAGGTACGTCATTGGGATTTTAATTGGAATTGCATTGAATCTGTATAGCACTTTTGGTAGTATAGCCATTTTGACAATATTAATTCTGCCTATAAAGGAACATGGGAGAACTTTCCATCTTCTGAGGTTTTCTTTAATTTCTTTCTTTCGTGTTCTGTAGTTCTCATTGTAGAGGTCTTTCACCTCTTTTGTGAGATTGATTCCCAAGTATTTTATTTTTTTTGATGCTATTGTAAATGGGGTAGTTTTCCTAATTTCTCTTTCTGAAAATTCATCACTTATGTATAAAAATGCATTGGATTTATGAGCATTGATCTTGTAACCTGCTACTTTATTGAATTCACTTATGAGTTCTAAAAGCTTTCTGGTGGAATTTCCAGGATCCTCTAAATATATAATCATGTCATCAGCGAACAGGGATAGTTTGAGTTCTTCTTTTCCAATTCGTATCCCTTTAATTTCTTTGGTCTGTCTAATTGCTCTGACTAGAGTCTCAAGGATGATGTTGAATAGAAGTGGTGAAAGAGGGCATCCCTGCCTTGTTCCAGTTTTTAGGGGGAATGCTTTCAGTTTTTCACCATTTGGAATGATATTGGCCTTGGGCTTAGCGTAGATGGCCTTTACAATGTTAAGGAATGTTCCCACTACCCCAATTTTTTCTAGTGTTTTGAGCATGAAAGGATGCTGTATATTATCAAATGCTTTTTCTGCATCTATTGAAATAATCATGTAATTCTTAACTTTTAAGTCTGTTGATATGGTGAATGACATTTATTGATTTCCGAATGTTGAACCAACCTTGCATCCCTGGGATAAAACCCACTTGATCGTGGCGCACTATCTTTTTAATATATTTTTGGTGTGATTTGCTAAAATTTTGTTGAGAATTTTTGCATCAATGTTCATTAAGGATACTGGTCTGAAATTTTCTTTCCTCGATGTGACTCTGTCTGGTTTAGGTATCAGGGTGTTATTGGCTTCATAGAACGAGTTTGGGAGGGTTCCCTCCTCTTCTATTTCATGGAATAGTTTGAGGAGTATTGGAATGAGCTCTTCTTTAAAGGTTTTGTAGAACTCGGCCAAGAACCCATCTGGTCCCAGACTTTTCTTTGTTGGTAGGCTTTTGATGACCTCTTCTATTTCATTGCTTGAAATTGATTTATTTAAGTTGTGTATGTCCTCCTCGTTCAGTTTAGATAATTCATATGTCTCTAGAAACTTGTTGATGTCTTTGAGGTTTTCTGTTTTGTTGGAGTATAGATTTTCAAAATAGCTTCTAATTATGTTTTGTATTTCACTTGTGTATGTTGTGATATTTCCTTGTTCATTCCGAATTTTAGTAATTTGAATTTTCTCTCTCTTTCTCTTTGTTAGTGTGGCTAAGGGTTTATCAATTTTGTTTATTTTTTTAAAGAACCAGCACTTTATTTTGTTAATTTTTTAGATTTTTTCTTTTGTTTCAATTTCGTTGATTTCAGCTCTGATTTTAACTATTTCCTGTCTTCTACTACTTTTGGTGTTGGTCTGCTCTTCTTTTTCTAGGGTTTTGAGTTGTAGTGTTAACTCGTTTATTTGTTGATCTACTTCTTTTGTTGAATGGGCTCCATGAAATAAATCTTCCTCTTAGTACTGCTTTCATAGTGTCACAGAGATTTTGATATGATGTGTCTTTGTTCTCGTTTACTTCTAAGAATTTTTTTGTTTCCCTCCTGATGTCTTCTGTTATCCATTCATCATATAATAGCGTATTATTTAATCTCCAGATATTGACAAAGTTTCTGATTTTTATTCTGTCATTTATTTCCAATTTCAATCCATTATGATCTGATAGAATACAAGGTAGTATCTCTATCTTCTTGTATTTGCTAACAGTAGCTTTGTGGCATAAAATATGGTCTATTTTAGAGAAGGATCCATGTGCTGCTGAGAAAAAAGTGTATTCGCTCTTGGATGGATGGTATATTCTACATATGTCTGTTAAGTCTAAATTGTTGATTGTGTTATTGAGATCTATGGTTTCTTTATTCAATTTTTGTTTGGAAGATCTATCCAGTGGTGAGAGAGGTATGTTAAAATCGCCTAGTATTGTTGTGTTGTGATCTATTTGATTTCTGGAATTGAGAAGGATTTGTTTGACGTACGTGGATGAGCCAATGTTCGGGGCATAGATATTTATGATTGTTAAGTCTTACTGATTTATGTTTCCCTTAAGCAGCATGTAATGTCCTTCTTTATCTCATCTGATTAACTTTGGCTTGAAGTCCACATTATCTGAAATGAGGATGGATACTCCAACTTTTTTGCTGTGTCGTGTGCATGGTATGTTTTTTCCTGTCCTTTCACCTTTAGTCTATGGGTGTCTCTTTCTATGAGATGAGTCTCTTGCAGGCAGCATATTGTTGGATTTTTCTTTTTAATCCAATCTGCCAGTCTATGTCTTTTGATTGATGAGTTCAGGCCATTCACATTCAGGGTTATTATTGTGATACGATTTGTATTCCCAGTTATTTGACTCATTTTTCTTTTTGACATGACTTGATTTCTCCTTTATTTGGTTGTTCCCTTAGGGTAGTTCCTCCTGTTGCTGATTTGCATCGTTGTTTTTCATCTCTTCCTCATGGAATATTTTGCTGAGAATGTTCTGTAATGCTGGCTTTCTTTTGTAAATTCCTTTAGCTTTTGTTTATCATGGAAGGATTTTATTTTGTCGTCACTTCTGAAAATAAGTTTTGCTGGGTATAAGATTCTTGGTTGGCATCCGTTTTCTTTCAGGGCTTGGTAAATGTGTTCCAGGCCCTTCTAGCTTTTAGGGTCTGGATTGAAAAAATCTGCTGATATTCTTATTGGTTTCCCCCTAAATGTAATTTGATTCTTTTCTCTCACAGACTTTGAAATTCTGTCTTTATTTTGTATGTTAGGTATTTTCATAATAATGTGCCTTGGTGTGGGTCTGTTGTAATTTTGTGTATTTCGAGTCCTATAAGCCTCTGGTACTTGATTTCCATTTCATTCTTCAGATTTGGGAAATTTTCTGATATTATTTTGTTGAATAGATTGTTCATTCCTTTGGTTTGTTTCTCTAAGCCTTCCTCAATCCCAATAATTCTTAAATTTGGCCTTTTCATGATATCCCATAATTCTTGTAGATTCTGTTCATGATTTCTTACCATCTTTTCTGTTTGGCCAACTTTGTTTTCAAGGTTAAATATTTTGCCTTCCTTGTCTGAGGTTCTGTCTTCCAGGTGTTCTATCCTATTGGTTATGCTTTCTATGGAGTTTTTAACTTGGTTTATTGTTTCCTTCATTTCAAGGATTTGTTTTTTTTTTTTTTTATTTTCAGTATCTCTAACTCTTTATTGAAATGATCTCTTGCTTCCCATATTTGGTCTTTTAACTGTTGATTGGTTTGATCCTTCAATGCCTGCATTTGCTCTTTCATCTCCTCCTTCAATGCCTGCATTTGCTCTTTCATCTCCTCATTTGCTTCCCTGATTGTTTTAATTATGTACATTCTGAACTCCCTTTCTGACATTTCTTCTGCTGTGCTGTCATTGGGTTTTATTGATGTAGTATATAGGTTTGTTTGGGACATTTTCTTCCCTTGTTTTCTCATATTGGTCAGATGTCAGTGGGACTCTGAGATATTGCAGTTTTCCGCTATTGGCTTATAGTGTCCCGGTAGATTTCCAGTGTATCACCTCCCAGTCTTCAGTAGCCTGGAGTCTTGGAGGAACTTGATAATGCAGTGCTTCCAAGGAAAGCTGCCCCTAGCCCGCTTCTGGGTCCAGTGCTGGGGGCTGGTTCTGTGTGGAAACCCTCTCACCAGGCGGTCCTACTCCTAGAAGCTGGCTATAGACAGGGCCTGCCCCCGCCTGAGTGAGCCAGGCTGCTTGGGGACAGCCTCTCCCTGTCCTGCTTGGTACTAGAAGCCGCCTGCGGCCCGGACCCTCTGCTGGGTCTGGGGCTTGAGGTTGCCTCTGTGTGGAAAGGCTCTCACTGGGCAGGCCTGCTCTGAGGAGCTGGCTGTAGATCGCACCTGCTGCCAGAGAGAGCAGGGCTGCTTGGGGAAGACTCTAGCTGCCCTGCCCTGCTCCGAACAGCTGCCCCTGTCCGGGTCTGCCACCCAGGCCGAGCTTCACCCGGTGGGGGAGACTCACTCCGCCACTCTATGTTGGTCCGAATCTCTCAATACCTCCCCTTCTTGAATCCTGAGTTCTGGAGCAAAGGGAGATGCAGTCACCCTCTCGTCCGCCATCTTAGATCTCGGTTTTTCAACTTATATTGATCTTGACAAAGAAGTTTTGGGTTTCGATTTTTTTTCTTTCATCTGTTGATTTCCCATTTCGTTGATTTCTCTTTTTAAATTTTTATATTTATACTTGTAGATGAACAGAATGCCTTTATTTTATTTTGTTTTGTTATTTTTATGTGGTGCTAAGGATTGAACTCAGTATTTCACCCATGCTGGGCAAGTGCTCTGCTACTGAGATACAGACCCAACCCCATTTCATTGGTTTGTGATCTTTTAATTCTGTCTACTTGGTGTAGGTTTATTTTGCTCTTCTTTGTCTAGTTTCTCAAGGTAGAAGTTTATATTTTCATTTTAGATATTCTTAAATTGATGCATTTATTGTTCTAAATGGTCCACATCCTTGCTTTCATGGCCCCTCTCCATTTTGATAAGTTGTATTTTTATTTTTATTCAATTCAAAATATTTTTAATTTCTCTTGAAACTTCTTTTTTGACATGTTATTTATGTTCAATTTCCAATAGTTCGGATTTTTTTCCAGTGAATATTTTTGTTAATAATTTCAAGTTTAATTCCATTTTGGTTTGAGAGTATGCTTTGTGTGTTTTCTATTCTTTTAAGTGACCTCTTTTTCTTTTTTATGTGATGCTGTGTAGCAAACCCAAGGGCCTTCTGCTTGCTAGCCAAGTGCTCCACCATTGAACCTTATCACATGATCTAGCACGTGGTCTTTCTTGATAAATGTTCCATGTAAGCTTCTGAAGAATGTGTATTTTACTGTGAATGGATGAAGTGGTCTATAAAATTATTTCTCTTACTGTAGGTTTCATTGTAAAATTCCCACTTGGTTCTTTTTTATGTTTGCTTCTTTACTGAGAAAGTCTGCTTTCGCTTAAGAGTGTCTGCCCTTACTTCTTGGAATATTGTTATAATATCTTCTTTAAAGTCTGTATTGCATGGTTCCAACACATGAGTCATTTGCTGACACTCCCTCCTCTGGTCAGAGAGAACTGGTGTGAGGCTTTGGTGCACCTGTGTGTCATTGGCAGTTCTCCTTCGTTGAGCCATTGCAATACCAGGCTGGGATATAGGAAAGACAGGAAAAAGTTCCACGTGGACGTCACCCCCAGATTTCCCATCTGATTCTAAGATACTTAAGTCTGCTGTTTATCCACCTTTCAGAGCTTCTTATGGAGTTGCTCTGCATATTTCAGTCAAGGCATCTTGTTGCAGGTTTGGGGAGAGAAAGGGTGAAGTGTGCTCATTACATCTTTTCCAGAAGTCCAAGTCCTCACGTTCTTGTAAAACAGGTTATGTGATCCTTTTTGCAAATCAGTATTTTTTTAATAGGAAATAACAACTTGTTTTTTTTGTATTTTAAATTATTTTTTAATTTTTATAGACTGCATTTTGATTCATTGTACAGAAATGGCTACATCATTTCATTTCTGTGGGTGTACATGATGTAGAGTCACACCATTCGTGTGATCATACATGCACATAGGGTCATGATGTCTGTCTCAGTCCACAATTTTTAACATCCCCCCTCCCTGTCATAATCTAAAGTTCCCCCATTCTTCTCTCACTCCCCCCCACAACCCCCAGTATATATCATTTTCCACTTATCAGGGGAAATATTTGGCCTTTGGTTTTTTGGGATTGGCTTATTTCACTTAGCATGATATTCTCCAATTCCATTCATTTATTTGCAAATGCCATAATATTATTATTCTTTATGGCTGAATCATATTCCATTGTGTAAATATACCACAATTTCTTTATCCATTCATCTATTGAAAGGCATCTAGGTGGGTTCCACAATCTAACTCTTGTGAACTGAGCTGCTATGAATATTGATGTGGCTGTGTTACTGTAGTATGCTAGTTTTAAGTCCTTCAGGTCTAAACCAAGGAGTGGGATAACTGGGTCAAAAGGGGATCTATTCCAAGTTTTCTGAGGTTCTCCATACTGCTTTCCAGAGTGGCTGCACCAATTTGCAGCTCCACCAGCAATGTATGAGTGTGCCTTTTTTCCCCACATCCACACCAACATCTATTATTGTTTATGTTCTTGATAATAGCCATTCTGATTGGAGTAAGATGAAATCTTAGAGTTGTTATAATTTGCATTTCCTTAATTACCAGATATGTTGAACTCTTTTTCATATATTTATTAATCACCTGTATGTCTTCTTCTGTAAAATGTCTGTCCAGTTCCTTGGCCCATTTTTTGATTGGGTTCTTTGTATTTTTGGTGTAAAGTTTTATAAGTTCTTTATAAATTTTTGAGATAAGTGCTGTATCTGAAGTACATGTAGAAAAGACTTTCTCCCACTCTGTAGGCTCTCTTTCACATTATTGATTGTATCCATTGCTGAGAAAAAGCTTTTTAGTTTGAGTCCATCCCATTTATTGATTCTTGCTCTGATTTCTTGTGCTTTGGGTGTCTTGTTAAGGAAGTCTGATCCTAAGCCAACATGATGAAGATTCGGGCCTACTTTGTCTTCTATTTGGTGCAGGGCCTCTGGTCTAATTCCTAAGTCCTAGATCCATTTTGAGTTGAGTTTTGTGTGGGGTGAGAGATAGGGGTTTAATTTCATTTTACTGGCATATGGACTTATAGTTTTGCCAGCACCATTTGTTTAAGAGGCTGTCTTTTCTCCATTGTATGTTTTTAGCTTCTTTGTCTAGTATGTGGTGACTGAATTTATGTGGGTTCGTCTCTGTGTCTTCTCTTCTGTTCCATTGGTCTGCCTATTTTGGTGCCAATATCATGCCGTTTTTGTTACTATTGCTCTGTGGTATAGTTTAAGGTCTGGTTTTGTGATACCTCCTTTATTTGTGGTGCTGGGGATTAGAACCCTGGGCCTTGTGCATGCAAGAATAAGTCAGTATTTAATGGCATAATATTTTTTACTTTCTTTGTAGAAATCCCAGAGTGAGGAAATAACTAGCACAACTGACAGTGTGTACGCAGGTGGGACTGAAATGACTGCAGCATTTTTCTGTAAATCTGAAGAACCTGATTCTATTACCAAACCTATTAGTTCATCATCTGTTTTCTCTGGAACTGTGGACAAACCTGTAGGTTTGTCTATTAGAAAGGAAATTGATACAGAACCTACAAGCCAAGGTAAAACTTAATGTGTGTCTGTAATCATGTTTTACATAAAAGTACACCTGAATGTTTGAGGAGATAGACTTTAAAGATATGAAGGGGCATAAGATATCAGCAATACTAAGAAGGAAAGTCATACTGCCTTGAAAACAAAGAAAATAAACATGTGTCTTTATTGTTAGACCTGTGATTACAGGGATTACATGGTATTGTGACTCTTGAGCTGTTTGCCTGAGCATAAAAGATAATAGTTTACTTACATGGTGACTTTCTTATACTTATGTTTTTATTTTAGTATTGTTTATTAGTATTGCTCAAGCTTATATTTCTTTTTATAAGCCTAAAATCTTGGTAAATTATTCAGTTATAGTAACTAATGTTTGGTATTGCTTTCTTCCCATTTTTCCATTCTAATTGTTTATTTTTTTGAGGTCAAAGAAGTGTCTCTGTAAATTGTGTTACTATATAATATATGGTACATAATTTTTCCCCAAAAGAGTCCTAAATAAGTCAAAAATACTACATTTATAAACACTTTAGAGTTTTACTATGGTAGAAGAGGAAGGTAATTGCACACCTAAAACCTCTACATTTTCAGACAAATTAGTAAGGCATAGTGATTTCAGAAATCATATAGAATTCAGATAACCCTAAACTTCTGATGAGCAAATGTAAATGAGACATTTGATTTTTGTGAACTTTTTTATAATACAGGACACAAAACATTTTTTATACAGATGTTTTCTAAAATCCTCCCCTCCATTGCTTGATTTAGCAACTTTTAGTAAAAGACTTTACAAAGCAGAAACTGTATGATTGTGTAATCTAGCTTAATAGTTCACCACCTCATTAATTTTTTGGCATGCATTTAGTGTAGTATTGTATTCATTGCGAATAGTACTTGTAAACTTGATATTACTGAAGAAGCTCAAAATTGGATGTAAAATTTACCAAAATATTCAACTTACCCCAAAATATAGAAGCTAAACCCCCTTACCCTGTAGTATAGAATGTCTTGTCCTTTTTTCAGTCCTGGGGAAATCTTTGATATTTAGAACATCTGAAGTGAAAGAGTAAATTGAATTTTTATTTTTTGTCAGTGGAAAGTAAAACAGTTTCATTTGGATTTGGAAGTGGTAGAGGACTGTCATTTGCAGGTTTGGCTTTCAGTAATTCTGGGGATTTGGCCTTTGGTCCTAAAGGTAAGATTAAGAAGTTATTTTAATGATCATGTTAACAGAACAAAATGCAAGTTAAAGAACCAGTCCTTTGTTACAGTGTTCTCACTAAAGTAGCACTTCCCCATTTATTAAGTGTACTCATAATGAAGGACTTCTCTGATTGATTGTACTGGGGATTGAACCCGAGGGTCCTCCATCACTGAGTGTACACCGCCCACCCCTTTATAAATTTTATTTTGAGGCAGGGTTTCATTAAGTTGCTAAGACTGTCCTTAACCTGTGATTCCCCTGCCTCAGCATTCCCAATCACTGGGATTACAGATCTGCAGGACCACACCCCAATTAATTTCATTATTAATAGTATAATTAAAAGAATTTGTTAAATTTTGTATAAATTATTCTAATGGTATTCCCTGTCCTTAAATGCAGAACTATTTTTCATTTTTGGAATAATTCTGACTTTGGTAATGTTATTCTTTTAACAATTTGATTTGTTGATATTTCAAGAATTAGGAATCTACTTTTCCCCCCCTTCTTAGGTGCTAGGGATTGACCCCAGGGCCTCACACATGGTAGGCAGGCCCTCTACCACTAAATTATGTGTCCATCACTGAATCTGTAGTTTTTAAGGAGATTATTTATATTTTAGTGTTATGGTCATGCTAATTTATGGGGCTAAAATAAGTTTATAAATGATGTGCTTTCCCAGTCTCTATCAGTGATGCTTCTATTTATAATCCATTTGGTAACATTTCTATAAAACAGTACATTCATAAAAATGATTTCATCATTTAATTGTTTCAAGATTATTAGCATAGGGCTGGGAATATAGCTCAGTTGGTAGAGTGCCTGCCTCGCATGCCCAAGGCCCTGGGTTCAATCCCCAGCACCACACACACAAAAAATATTATTAGCATAACGCTGTTCATTTTGGTTTCTCATTCTTACGTCTTTCATATCTGTGAAATCATGTGAATTTCATGTCTGAACCATCTAAATTGTTCTTATATAAGTGTTTGATTTATGGAATAAATTTTATTGAAGGTATATGCTGAAATGGTTAATGCAATTCAAATAACTATTATAACCACTTAGTTACACTTTTTTTTTTTTCACAGCTTCTGCTACTTGTAGAAGCAGTAAACTACTTTGGGATATGATGTTACATTAGAATTTATGGCTTCCCTCATAACAGGTTTCTTTATTTTTGTTTTATCCTAATAGCCTAAAAAGTAAAAGGGCTAATAAGTCAGCAGATATAGCAATATAGTGGGTACAGTTATCTGCAAAAAAACTCCAAATGAAAATTGGTGTGTTTGCTGCTTATTACTCAGTATAACCAAGTACTGTATCATAATTGCATACTAACGTGTAAAATAGGAAAAACATAAGGAGGGAGACTTACTTAAATAAGCCTTACCCACTATATTCTCTCCTCACCGTCACTTCTCCATTTTAATGAGATCATTCCATTCACCAACGTCTTTTCTTACTTTCTTACTTTGTTTTACTTAATTTATTTTGTTCTTAAGGTTTGACAGGAATCAGGAATCAGTGTGCTTGTCTTTTCACAGAAATAGCTGTTGACTTTCTCAGTTCTTTTGTTTGTTTTGTTTAATTGCAGATTATCAGATTTATTATATTTGTTTTCTTGGGTATTGAATTCTTGCTTTAATTTAAGATGTGCTTGTTAATAGTAACTGAAAGTATGAATTCCTTGCAGTTTTGTGTGTGAATTGAACTTGCCAGAATATTCTAAACTTTTTGGGGGTGGGGGTGGTTCTGGGATTGATCCCAGGGATGCTTTACTGAGCTTCACTCCCAGCCTTTTTTATTTTAAGATAGAGTCTTACTAAGTTACTTTAAGCTTCACCAAACTGCTGAGACTGCCTTTGACATTTCAGTCCTCTAGCCTCTGCCTCCACAGCCACCCTACCTGGCTTATTTTAAACATTTTTAATAGATGTATTGGTTGTTGGAAATGATAATGTTGCACTAACAATCTAAGAGCATGATTTTAAAAACCTTTAAAAAGTAGATTATGTGGTTTATATATCCTAATTTAGTCCTTAGATAAAAATTTCCCTGTTGGCAAATACTGGAGCAACTGTGTTTGGGACACAGACAACCAGTAAAGCTGCAGATGGTAGTGATGAAGAGTAGTTCATAGTGAAGATACTCATTTTGAACCAATACTGTCATGACCAGAAGTAAAAAATACTTATACTAGGGGATTGAATGGGTTGTAAAGTCTTGTACTCTGCAGCTAACATAGCTGTAGTAATCTGAATTAACCATTAGCCTAATGATTTGTTCAAAGTTTTTAAATGGTATCTTTATAAGTGGGATAGTGATACTTTTGGAGTATTGCATCAGAAATAACTGTATCTTTAAAAGTTTGTTAGATTGTTTTTCTTTTTTCCCTAAGCTTTTGAATTTTTGTGAAATGGAAATTAAATTGTTTTGGTGCACTATATCAGCTAATTGGATCAATAAATCTTTTCTTTAAACTGAAGTCAGTTATTTTGCACAATACTCTTCTGAAACATTCCTTCAGTATGAAAAAGAAATCCAGATAAATATTAATACATTAGCTTTTAAAAAAATCTGGAAATCATATTTTATTTTGAAAATTTTCCCTATAAAACTTCCACTTTTCAAAAAACAAACAAACAAAAAACAGTGAAAAATGTAGCTTTTTTTTAGTTTGTGTTTGAGATAACCCTTAAAGGCTTTAAGTGGAGCTTTGGTTCTCAGCTGGGGAAACTTTAGGAGTGGCATCTAGTTGGACAGGGTGGGTCCCTGAAGCATGACCCTGTAGACTTTGTTTTGTCCCTATCTCTTCTCTCTTGCTCTCTCTGCTTCCCAGCTGACATGAAATGGCAGGTCTGCTCTGCCATGTGCTCTCTCTCCACCAGGAGGATCTGCCTCACCATCGATCCATAGCAATGGGGCCAGGTGACCAGGGTATAAATCCATGAGCCAAGATAAATCTTTACTCCTGCCAATTTTATCACAGCGATAGAAAGATAACTAAAACATAACCGATGAAATTTCTACAGGGGTGAAAATGGTTGTTAGCAAAAGACTCATGCATTTAAAAAAAATGTCTGACTTTTTTTTGTCACTGAAGTTTTCCTTTTATTCACTGGATTTAGATGTTGGCCAACAGTATATTGAAACAAATGATCTAGATCCCAGGAAGTATCACATTCTCTGGAAAGCAGGCTACATTCTGAAAATTTCTGCATTCTGAATTTCCAGTTCACCTCCTGGTTGTGTTAATTGGAAAAAATTTACATCAAATCTGTAATCTTTAGCTTCCTGGTCTGTAGAACAGGGTTGAAGACACCTACTCTTTTTACCTTACAGAGTTGTTGGCAGGGTCAAATAAGGTTATTATTCCACTTATTATGGAAAATAATTTGTGATCAATGAAGTGCTGTCATTAAATATAAGATTTGATGCCGATTTGAAATACTTGTTTTTACATACATCTAAAACTGTAATGGATTTATCATCCATTTTCCTACAAATGACATTATTTCATTCTTCTTTATGGCTGAATAGTACTCTGTCATGTGTGTTTACATTTTCTTCATCCATCTGCTAATGGTCACCTGGGCCAATTCCATAACATGGCTGTGTTAGTAGTGCCACAGTAAATAGGTATATAGGTTTTACTATAGTTTTCTGACTATGATGTACCCTGATAAAGCTGGATCATATGATAATTCTATTTTTGTTTTTTATGGAGCCTCCATACTATTTTCCATAACGGTGTATCTCTTCACTTTTTTGATTATTTCCTTTGCTGGGTCAAAACTTTTTAACTTAATGTAACTTCAGTTGTCAATTTTTGCTACTATTTCCTGAGTTATTGGAGTCCTGTTCATGCAATCATTGTGTGTGTACCTATGTCTTAAAGGGTTTTGCTATGTTTTCCTCTAGATTCAAAGTTTGGGTCATATATTAAGGTCTTTGATAAATTTTGAGTTGATTTTTTACAGGATGAGAGAGAGACATCTAGTTTCAGTCTTCCTTAGGTGTAAGTCCAGTTTTTCCAGTACCATTGCTAAAGAGGCTGTCTTTTTCAACATGTTTTTGGCTCTGTTGAGAATCAGTTGACCGTAGCTGCATGGTTTTGGTGCTGCGTTCTCTATTGTATTCACTTGTTCTACATGTCTGTTTTTATGCCAGTACCATAGCTGTTATTAAGGCACAATAGAACATTTTGAAATTGGGTATTGTACCTCCAACATCATTCTTTTTTGCTCAGAATTGCTTTGGCAATTCAAGATTGTTTATCCTCTCATCTGTATTTTATGTCTTTTTTTACGTTTGTGAAGAACGTCATATTTATTTTAATGGGGATTGCACTGAATCTGTAGTCACTTTTGGTAGTATGGCCATTTCTCCCAACACATGAACATGGGAGGTCTTTCTATCTTCTAGTCTCTTCTTCAATTTCTTTTTCAAGTGTCATATAATTTTCATTGTAGAGGGTCTTTCACTTCCCAGGTTTTTAATCCTACTACCTTCATGAATTTATCAGTTCTATAAGACTTTTGGTGGACTCATCTGGATTTTCTAAGTTGAAAATAGAATCATGTGCAAACAGGGATAATTTTAATTCCTTACCATTTTTTCTTGCCATACTTCTTTGGTTAAAGTTTTCAGTTCTCAGCCAGGTGTGGTGGCACATGCCTGTAATCCCAGCAACTCAGGAAACTGAAGCAGGAGGATAAGGAGTGTGAAGCCAGATGCAGCAACTTAGTGAGACCCTGACTCAAAGAAAATGTAAAAAGGCCTGGAGATGTGGCTCAGTAGTAAAGAAACCCTGGGTTCAATCCCTGGTATCCCTTTAAAATATGTAATATATATGTATATATAATTATGCATAATATGATTATATATCAAATAACACTGCATATTACATATACACATTATATGATATATAACATGTGTATATATAAACATATATATAACATTTTTATGTATCATTGGAGATTTAGCTTAGTGGTAAATTACCTTTGGGTTCTATCTCCAGTACTGCAAAAAATAAAAATAAACTTTCCAATTCTCTATGGAATAAGAGTGGTACAGTGGACACCCTTGTCTCATTACTAATTTTAGAGGAAATACTTTAAATTTCTTTCCATTCAGAATGATGGTGGCAATGGGTTTGTGATATATAGCCTTTATTATATTAAAGTATGGTCATAATTTGTTGAGGGTTTTTATCATGAAGTGATGTTGAATTTTATGGAAGACTTTTTCTGTATCCGTTGAATTGATCATATGATTTTAAAATTTTATTTGTTTTTTTATTGGTACAAAGGATTGAAGCAAGGCATGCTTTACCACATCCTCAATACTTTCTATTTTTTATTCTGGGACGTAGCCTTGCTAAGTTGCTGAGGCTGGTCTCAAACTGGTGTTCTTTCTGCCTCAGCCTCCTGAGTTGCTGAGATCATAGGCATGCACCACCACACTGGGGCTATATTTGTGTGTGTGTGTGTGTGTGTGTGTGTGTGTGTATTCTTAACTGATTTTTGATAGTAGGATGATACTGGCTTTGTAGAATGAGTTTGGGAGAGTGGTTTCTCTTTCAGTTTTATATAATAATTAAAGAAATATTGGTGGTATTTAACCAATCTTATAAATTCAACTGTGAATTCTTCTAATCCTGGGCTTTTTTTGGTTAGGAGACTTCATTATTGTTTTAATTTTATTATTTGTTATTGATCTATATAGACATTTTAAACCCTCTTGGTTCCATTTTGGTAGGTTATTTGTGTCTAGAAATATGTCCATTTCTTGTAGATTTTACAGTTTATTGGTTAGAAGTTCTCCAAACATTCCCTCATGATTCTCTGGATTTCATTGATATCTGTTATAATATATCTCTTTTCAACTTTAATTTTCTTTCTTTTGGATATTCTCTTTATTTTGGTTAATTTGGCTAGGGGTTTGTTAATTTCATGTATCTTTTCAAGGAACCAACTGTTTCATAAATCCTTTTCTTGTACATTTAGTCTCTGTTTTATTTCTGCTTTGATTTTTATTATTTCTTTGTTTACTGATTTGGGATTTGTTTTGCTCGTTTTTTAAGACCCTGAGATGCATAATTCAGTTACTTATTTGAGGTCTTTCAAGTTTTTTTTTTTTTAATGTATGCACTTATAGTTACATACCTACCTCTTCTGATTACTTTCTCTGTGTCCCATAGATTCTGGTGGGTTGTGTTTTCATTTTCAATTGAGTCTAGAAATTTTAAATCTACCCCCTGATTTCTTCAATGACCCACTACTCGTTCAGAAGTGTAGTTTTCAATCTCCACGTATTTGTATAACATCTGCAGTTACTCTTGCTGTTGATTTGTAATTTCCTTCTGTTATTATAAGGTGCAAGAAAAATTTCAACTTCTGTGTATTTGTTGAGCTTGCTTCCTTGCTGAAAATATGGTCTATCTTAGAGAAAATTCTGTATACTGAAGAAAAGAATGTGTTCTATACACCTGTTAAATGAAACAGTCTGAGATGTTACATCCATTTGATCTATACTGTAATTCTAATGTTTCTCAGTTGATTTTGGGGGCAGAGCAGTTCTGGAAGATCTGCCTCTTGGTAACATTAGGTATAGAAATCACCCACCATTATTGAATTGAGACTGGTCTCTCCCTCTAAGTCCTGAAATATGTTTTATAAAATTGGATTCTATGACATTGGTACATCTATATTTACAACCATTACATCTTCTTGAGATGGATTATTCCTTTTATCAGAGATTAAGGGCCTACTCTGTCTCATGACTGATTTGAGGTCATGACAGCTTTGTTGGATATAAGTCTGGTTCCTCTTGCTTGTTTAAGATTCCATTTGATGGGAATTGCATTCTCCATCCTTTCATTTTCAGTTTATGAATGAATGTTTTTGGTAGTGAGGTGGAGTTCTTGCAAATAGTAAGCAGATGGACCTTTTTTTAATCCTATTAAGTAGTCTGTGTCTTTTAATTAGAGAATTCACGTCATTTTCATTATGGGTTATATTGAAAGAAATATACTAGTTCCTATCATTGTTAGTTTTCTTTTGTTTGTTTTGAGCACTTTGTGTTCATTTCTTTCTTATTTATCTTAAAGTTTTTGTTGACATACTGATACAGTCATGTTTGATTTTTACTTGTTCCTTTTGGCTTAACTACCCTTCTAGTGAGATCTGTTCTTTCGTATTCTTTTCTGGTCGTGCTGTCTGGTTCCTCATCTGAGTGTAGGGTTATGTATGGTTTAGTGGTCATGAATTCTTTTAATTCATGCTTATCTTGGAAAGCCTATCTCTTATTTGATTCTGAAGGATAAGTTTGCTGGATATCATAATTTACTTTGGCAGTTTTTTTCTTCTAGGTCTTGAAATCTAGCAGTTCGTGCTCTCCTGGCCTTTAGAGTTTTTGCTGAGAAATATGCTATTGTTCTGATGGGTTTTCCTTTATGAATAAGTTTTGTATGCCTTTAACCTGTATCTCTATTCCTTCCTCTAGAACTATGAGTCTTTTTTTAATAGCTATTTTTTTTTTTTTTGCAGTGCTGGGGATTGAACCCAGGGCCCTGTGCTTGCGAGGGAAGCACTCTACCAACTGAGCTATATCCCCAGCCCCGAGTCTTTTTTTTCTTTAAACTAACTTTTTATTTGTTCTAATTTGTTGTCCATGACAGCAGAATACATTTATAGATTTTGATAGGTCATACATAAATGAGGTGATCTCTCATTTGTCTGGATGTGTTGAAGGATCACATCAGTCATGCAGCCATACATGCACGTGAGGTAATAAGGTCTATTTCACTCCACTGTCACTCCTTCCCCCACACCCCTTCCCCTCCCTTCGCTCCCCTCTGCCAAATATAGAGAAACTATTCTTCCCTATCCCTCCCTGCTTATTGTGAATTAGCTTCTGCATATCAGAGAAAATATTTGGCCTTTGGTTCTTTGGGTTTGGCTTATTTTACTTAGCTTGATATTCTCCAACTCCTCCATTTACCAACAAATGCCATGTGAGTATTAAGCTTGATCATTTTAATGTTCCAGAGTTTTTATGTGAACATACTCTTTATAGTTTCTTGGTAACCCTTTCTTATTAATAAATCTGAATGTTCTAGTTCATCCTCCCTGTCTTTAAGCTCTGTAAATTTGTTTTCTCCTTTGTCTAGTCTATTGGTGAGACTTGGAACTGGGGTTTTTATCTTGACTTATTGAGTGTTTTATTTCCAAGATTTCTGTTTTTTCCCCAGAATCTCTCTTTATTAAATTGCTGTTTCATATTGCATTATCTTCCTTAATTTATTCTTCTGCTTATTTGTATCTTCTTTGATTTCATTTAATCATTTTTTAAAAATATTTTTAATTGTAGATGGACACAATACCTTTATTTTATTTATCTTTCTGTGGTACTGAGGATTGAACCAATGCCTCACATGTGTGAGGCAAGCATTCTACCACTGAGCTGTGTACATCCCCAGCCCTCATTTGATCATTTTAATAATCAGTTTTTAAACTACTTTTTTCCAGCATTTTATCTCCATTGGCACTTATGGATTTGGTTCCTGGGGAGTTATGAACTTGAAGAATCATGCTGCTTTGTTTCATGTTTTTGTGTTTTTGTCTTGAGATTTTCACATCTGTTGAACTGGTGATCTCTCCAGTACTATGTGAGGATCTTATTAGTGAGTTGCCTTCATTTTACATTGTGTCTGGGATATTAGTTTGTTGTGTAGTGTTGAGATTCATTGCAAATGGAGTTTGTGCTATAGTTTCCTTGAAGCTCCTTAGACTGTTTGGTGGATCTTGACTCCGAGTACTTTGTCAGAACCTGAGGGATTTGCTTTCTTTGTAGGCCTCTGTGAGCGGAGTCCCTCTGCTAGTTCAGGCAAGTATGATACAGACAGTGGAGCATACAGAGTGCACTTTTCATGGCTGCTTCTCCAGCACTTGTTAGCACTGTACATTGTAAGGGGGCTTGGGTGCAGCCGAGACCAGGGCCCCTTATTAGCTGCATGGTCACAATGGTTGTGTTATTGCTCCGTTGTTGCTCAGGGGCTGTAGTAGTCTTCAGCCCACCCCTGTCGTCTGTGCATGCTTGCAGCCAGCTTGTCTGCTGGGTGCTTTTCCCCACCCTATTTTTAAGTTGAAGGATCCATCAAAGTTTGAGCAAGACTCGGTCCCAGATAGACGAAGGTACAGTTTCTCTCAGCTGGATCAGGGCTAAAGCTCAGGGTCATGACATCTATCCATTGCCTTCCAGGTGCTGGGCTTGATCCATAGTGCTGGTTTGAGAGGAGAAAATGACCACCCATAACAACAAAGAATTTAAAGGAAATGATGTATCATTTCCTTTACAACATACAATAAAAACATGTAAAAAAGAAACTCTACAACCCTGCTAACCAGAGAGAAGAAAGTGATGCTCATAATATAGAATAGGTTAAAAATTAGACCTTAATGAAAGTAAAATTAATACTGAAGTAGCTGGGCACATTGACTCACTCACCCCATCTACTCGGGAGGCTGAGGCAGGACTATTTCAAGTTTGATATTAGCCTGGGTATTTAATGATACTCTTTCTTTCTTTCTTTCTTTCTTTCTTTCTTTCTTTCTTTCTTTCTTTCTTTCTTTCTTTTCTTTCTTGTTGTAGATGGGCAGAATGCCTTTATTTTATTTATTTATTTTATGTGGTGCTAAGGATCAAACCCGGAGCCTCACACATGCTAGGCAAGTGCTCTACCACTTAGTTACAGTCTCAGCCCTGATACTGTCTTAAAAGTAAAAAATAAAAAAGGCTAGTAGCTCAGTGGAAGAGCAACCCTGGGTTTGATCCTCAGTACTGTGCAAAAAATAAGTACTGGATGAAATTTTAAAGGGAGGAAACAGAAGAAAGAAGAAAATGAAAAGAAAGAAAAAGGAATAAAAATGAGAAAGTAGAGACAAGAGCAAAAATCCAACTAAATAATTAAAACGTTTAATAAAATTGGATAAAAGTATTAAAAATGGGCAAGAAAATAAAGAACAAAATTAAAATGAAAGGAAAACCAAAGAATGTTGTATTCCTCCTTGCTATGATATTTAAGATGGTGACACTTCTTTCCAAGACCTCAGATTTTTGCCATTTGCCAGGTATGGGGATGTGTTAATTTTTGTCCTTTGCCAGGTATGGGGATGTGTTAATTTTTGTCCTTTGCCAGGTATGGGGATGTGTTAATTTTTGTCCTTTGCCAGGTGTGGGGATGTGTTAATTTTTGTCCTCTGCCAGGTGTGGGGATGTGTTAATTTTTGTCCTCTGCCAGGTGTGGGGATGTGTTAATTTTTGTCCTCTGCCAGGTGTGGGGATGTGTTAATTTTTGTCCTCTGCCAGGTGTGGGGATGTGTTAATTTTTGTCCTCTGCCAGGTGTGGGGATGTGTTAATTTTTGTCCTCTGCCAGGTGTGGGGATGTGTTAATTTTTGTCCTCTGCCAGGTGTGGGGATGTGTTAATTTTTGTCCTCTGCCAGGTGTGGGGATGTGTTAATTTTTGTCCTCTGCCAGGTGTGGGGATGTGTTAATTTTTGTCCTCTGCCAGGTGTGGGGATGTGTTAATTTTTGTCCTTTGCCAGGTGTGGGGATGTGTTAATTTTTGTCCTTTGCCAGGTGTGGGGATGTGTTAATTTTTGTCCTTTGCCAGGTGTGGGCATGCTGTGGGTGCTGGTGGCAGTGTGACGTGTTCCTTTTCAGCTCCAGCTTCCGCAGGCCATGCCAGTTACGGCAGAGTGTGGACTGAGCTCAGCCTCCCCTTGCCCACCAGCCTGGGCTAAGGCAGAGTTTCCTGCAGCAGGGCTACATTCAGGCCGAGGTCTCTGGTTTTGCGTCAGGAATGGGGTTGCAGTGACAGTTGGAGCCGTCCCCCAGCCTCTCAACCTCCACACCTGTGAACCAGTCTGGTTTGCTCACCCTTGGTCCCAGGATCTGCAGTCTCTACTCTTGGGCATGTGGCAAATATCCAAACTGTAGTGGTTTGTCGTCTGCCTCTGAGCGTGGAAAACCAAATCAGTGGGACCTGCCCTGGGGTGGGGAGCCCCTGAAGGGAGAGACTTGCCAGGTCAAGCCACGTGCTCCTGGACCCAGCCCTCTTGTAAGTCCACACAGCTGCTGTCCCTCCTTTTCAAGAGATCCAACCACACATTTTATGTAGAAGCGTCTTCTCCTTACTTCTCTGCCTCATAGACCACATTTCCCACTGCCTAGAGTCCTCAGCAGTCAATTCCCGGGCCCAGATTGACTCTGAGTGGACACCTGCTGGAACAGAGTAGAGGAGAGACATTGGATCTTGGAAATATTAAAAATGCAGGGGTTTCTGATCTCCCATGCAGTAAACTCAGACAGCGGGACCCGTCTTTAGATGTCTCCTCATCATGGCATTGGTGAATTTCCTGCAAAGTGCAGTGAATCTCTTCTCTCTTGATAGCTTGCTACGTAGATCCCAAGTCTCTTTTTATTCTAAAGCACGAAATTTTGGGGTTTTGCCTGATCACTGGCTCCCTACGTTTGTACTCCAGTACTTTCCTATGGCTCCTACCTCAACTTGCAGCTGCACAGCTTCCATTTTGGTTCAGTCTCGTCAAGCAGTAGGAAAGCCTTGAGTGCCTCTCATCTACCATCTTCAGGAGTTCTTGATTCCACTTTTCTCTAAACTTGCATTTAGGTGACATACAGATAAGAAAGCATTTGGTGGAGGGAGTATTATTGTAGGAGGCGAGAATTAGATAATTAGTATGTGACATGAGTATATCTTCCTTATTGACAGGTGATTTGGATATCCACTCCTCTGGAGATAAAGTTGGTTCCTTGAAATGTTATCCTGATGAAAGAAAACTTTGAACAACACCTTTTTGCAGTTCATTCAAGCACTTAAATGTGAATTGGTAAAGTATTCTGAATTATTACTGTTATTTTTCACTCAGTACCTCAAGAAACTGAGAAAGGTAAAAGGGAAAATTGTTCATGTGTTTTCGTTTCCTTGAAGAGATGAATAAGCAGTCTGGGGCCCACTGAATAGTTGAAGAGACTAATTTATTAATTTTTGTTGAGAATTTCTTATTAAAGCATAGACACCTTATGTTTAGTGGCATCAGGGAAAGGTGAATTATTTGCCTAATTTAAAAGATAAAAAATTGCTTATGTGTGTATTCATCCACACATAAGTAAATGAAAACTGTTCTTTTCTCTTTAAAAAAGGAACTAAAAAGGAAACTGTAGTGAAGGATTTTGTGGTGGCAACATTTCAGCTAGTGTCTGTTGTAGATACAGTAATGTTAAGCACTGTACATGAAGAACCATTGAAGGGTGTGTAGTAACCAAAAATGTATTATGTAGTACTGTGCTAAATAGGGTTATAGTTTTAAAAAGGAGATAACGGTGAAATGAGTGTTAAATTGAATATTTAATGATAACAGTTTGTGGGTAGAAGAAATACTGTGGTTACCAAGAAGAAAAAACATTTTGAAATAATATAAAACTATAAAGATGTGCATATACAAAATGAAATGTTGAAATAAACAATTGTGCTTAAATATCTCTATATTATTAACATAACCATATTTGGGAGGTTGAATATTTTAAATAAATTGCCTCTTTTTCTCCTTAAATGAGTTGATTCATGTAAAACACTTTGACATTGCTGGATACATAGTAAAATACTCAAATATTAACTTATCATTATTGTTATTACTCTGTCATTTGTCATTCACAAAATCATCAATTCAAGACCAGGACATGAGGTAGATTGAATGTAGAATAAGAAAAGTAGAAAATACTTTAATAATTATAGCTTCATAGAAATTACGTCCTTTTGTTTAACTGACATTTTAATCATTTTATGTTTATATGAGTGATGTGGGTATAATTCCAAGTTATAATTTGAAGGTTTTGGATGATGACGGTTTTCACACCAGCGGACCTTTCTCACAGTTAGTGTCTACAGTCTGTCTAGAAGTGTGCTGTCCAGCCCAGGGACTGCAGACCACCTGCACCTATTGAGAACTTGAAATGGGGCTGGTCTGAATGGAGATACTGTCTAAAATACACATTGGATTTCAAATACTTAGCATGATAAAAGAAAGTAAAATGTCTTCATAATAATTTTCATATTGATTTTATGTTGAAGTGGTAACATTGTAGTTCTACTGACTATATCGTTGAAGTTTACCTCTTTGTTTGATTTTAGTGTTCTGCCAGAAAATCTTAAACGACCTATGTGTCTTGCATTGTATTCCTTTCGAACAGTGCTGCTCTAGAAATTTCTATTCTAAGATGATCTTTTTAGAGAAATCTGGGTTACTAGTTCTCTTTCAGTCTTTACTAGTTATGCCCTTGTCCATCTCGT
Organism: Sciurus carolinensis; assembly: GCF_902686445.1. Taxonomy (NCBI): domain Eukaryota; kingdom Metazoa; phylum Chordata; class Mammalia; order Rodentia; family Sciuridae; genus Sciurus; species Sciurus carolinensis. Next base: position 95,622 of record NW_025920339.1, read on the forward strand.
AACTTCTCTAGAATTCAGTTTCCTCAGGGTAAACTTTGTTGCTTTACCTAGAATAGATAACAGTATGTGCTGTATCTCTCTCACTGAATTATTGGGAATTAGCAGAAAGAATTTGGCAGTTCCAGAGCATTCTACTGATCTATGTCATTTTGAATCAGACCTATGTAAAGACTAGAAAAGGTTGAAGGATGCTTAGTGGGTCATCAAAATCAATAATGGTTCATTTTTACTTTTTTGTCTCTTACATGTTTATATTTTGCATTTAAAAGAAGTTTACTTTTCACCTTTTTTCTCATTCGTTATGCTGCTAATTTTTAAAAAGAAATTTTATTCTTTTCAAATGCTATAGTAAACTTCCAGGTTTCTGTGATAGGATTTTTTTTAAAGCCTAGATGATGAACTGAATTCTTTTCATGATTTGAAGAATCGGGAAACAGAAGAAGTAATTGAGAATGATCATAGAGTTAGTACCTCCAAAATAAGCACACAGTCTTTTAAAGAAATGTAAAAATGTAAAAAATATATATAAATAGTAATAGTAATTTGGGGGCTGGGGCTGTTGCTCAACGGCAGAATGCTTGCCTATCATCTATGAGGCACAGGGTTCGCTCCTTAGCACCACATAAAAATAAACAAAATAAAGGCATTCTACCCATCTACAACTACAAATTCTAAATAGTAACTTTGTTAGTACACATAAAACTTACCTCCTAATAATAACACTGCTCCTTAGGAGTATTTCTGTGTTCTGGGTATTTCTGTGTTCTGAGTTTTTGTAAACCATGAGATGGTTACTGTGCTTGTCATTAACTAGAGAAGAGAAAAGTGAACTTCATTATTTTCCAGTTGTATGCCTGTGTTTTCAAAACTTCTCAAGATAAGTTAGTAACGATGCTTCTGTGATGCCTTCAATTGTTTTTCATGTCAGTGTTTGTTAGAAAGTGAGGAAATGATTGTGGTCGTGTTTTCCTAACCCTAATATTTTGAAAACACAGTAGAGATTACTCACAGTGTGGCTTCCTCGACACTGAACTCGCAGCAGCTCTGTGAACCTGCCTTCCTTTCATAGCTTTGTCAGGATTTCATGCAAAGAGGCGACCTTCAGTGATGGAGCCTTTAGCCTTCTGGCTCTAAGGGTTCCAGCACTGTTGCTGATGCTCTCTTTTCCTGCAAATGTGTTGTCTGCACACAGTAAACATTCATTTCCCCCTTCTCCCCTCTCCTCCATCCCCTTTGTGAGGTGGATCTCAGTGTTTGAAGACAATGAAGATGCCTTCAGCTGGGACTTGAGTCTTCACATAAAAAACATAGATTAAACTATTTTAAAAGCTAAATATATGTGAAAGTTGACCAAACATGTAAGGAGTGCTCAGGCCAGAAAGTGGTGAGGTGGGAACTTAGAGAGGCAACCATGACAATGAACTGGTCTTATTTTTAGTGTATTTACTGAACTGAATGATGTAAAACTTTTCTTTCTTAAAAATTAATTCAGGGTCTGTCTAAGATGGTGGGCTCCTTTAAACTAATGCAAGTTAAAACCACTGCTAGAGAGCATTTTATGCTCTATATATTAGAAGGAAATAAATTCTGGTGGTGCAGTGTTGGCAGGAACATGAACTAAGAGCTACTTGCTTATCCACTGCCTTTGGGAGTAAATTAATGTAACCACTTTGGAATAAAGTGGCATCAGTAGTAAAGTTGAAGCTGTGCATATAGCACAGTCCATGTATGCTACAGTCATATGCCCCAGAAAAGCTCGTGAACTTGTGTGTCAGATGCGTGGCTCTGTAGCGTCTGTATAGCTGAAGCAGCTCAAGTACCCCTCTGTGGGAGGAAGCTGCCATGTGTTTATAAAATAGGATAAAGTAGTGGAAGTTTTTGAACCCATCATTCTGAAATCATCATGGGTAGATTTCAGAGAACTTGTTACTATTTAAAGAAGGAGGTTATGGAAATTATTATAGACATAAAATTGAGAGGCAGGCACTCTACGTGATGGACTATATTGCCAGCACTAGACATAAAATTGAAATTGGGCAAAACAAAGAAGAACTGTGTGTGTGGGTATGTGTTAAAATTGCTTTAATATTTCTTTTACTTTAGACAACTTTTGTTACAAATGTTAACTCATTAATTTTATAAATTATTGGGTTTCACTGACTTTCCCATACATACATCCATCATGTTTTAATTGTGTGCACCCTCCCATTACTTTCTCTTACTCTCCTTTCTTTTGCTGTCTGTTTTTCTGCCCCTTCCCTAAAATACCTTCTCTACTTTCAGATCATCTTTTTTCCTAACAGTTTCCATGTATGGCAATTTTAACAGTGTTAATTCTCCTAGTATATGAACACGGGATATATTTTCATCTTTATCTTCTAGTGTCTTCAGTTTCTTAAGCATTTTATAATTATTACTGTAGAGGGTTTTTTTTTTTGCCTCCTAAATAAGGACTTTTTAGGTATAAGTGACAGAAATTAAAAAGAAAAATAAGGCAATAATTAACATTGTATTTGTTGTTAGTTTGGTTACAGAGAAGGGAATGTGGTAAGCTTCTGAAGTGATATTCCATTTCATATCCTGGGCAGTTAATACAGTGTTCTCATGCATTTAAAATAATTAAATCTGAAATAATTTCATACTTAGAGAAAAGTTTCATGAAGGATTCCTGTATACTTTTAACCCCAATTGTCTAAATGTTAACATTTTACTGTATTTGCTGTATCATTCTTTCTTTCTTGAAATTTTTCATAATACTGTAAATTGATACTTAAAATAATTTTTCTTGAAGATTACTCTGAGACTATTTGGAACGATAATAAGTTTGTAATTAAAATTTTATTTACTTTGCAGTTGACCTGCCAACAGAAAGGGCCTCATCAAGACCTCGACTGAATGTTGTGATGTCAGCGACTCTTCTTTGAAAAGTGCCAGCTGTCCAAAATCCAAAGTGTCAAACGAGCAGACTTTACTTCCACGTCGGATAAATCAGGTATATGATGCGTTATTTCAAATACATCTGAAACTGCAGGTAAGACCTAAATACTGATTTGAGAATTCAGAAATATTTATATTCTAGGCACTAAGTATTTGCAAAATTTGAATACAATTTTAATTAGTATAGATAAGTGAGCTAAGGCAAGATCAGAAGGGAACAAACTTAATATGTAGGACTATTGAGGGAGAAAATATAGAGACTGAAAGACAAATATTGGAAGTAGTGATTTTATCTGTAGGCATGTGTCTTAGGCTTCAGCTTATCCTATGTTTTATGTTTATATTCATCCCATCCTATTCTTCAGAAACAAATCTGCTGGTAAAGTGTGCTTTTTGAATTAGGTGTTCGAGATTCATTGTTTTAAATATTACGTAGTAAGAAGTTTCCTTGTCAACTCTAACTAACATGTATTTTTGAACCTTCTTGCAGTTTTTCTTTGGTGTTTGTTTCCTTAAGGGTGTAATTTATATACTTATCACATTTCCACTAGGAGTACAGAAAGAAACACTTGTAATCGAGTTTGTTTGCTATTCTTTTCATTGGAAACATTATATACACTTGAAATTTCCAAAACATTTTAAAAACCAGTAGTTCATTTTGTTAAGTTGATTCATGTTGTAGTATTGTACCATTTCAGAAAAAAGTTTTTCTTAGCCTGAATCACTAGGAAAAAAATTAGAGAAAGACAAAATCTGGCCCTTGACCCAGAGGTAGAATTTAGAGAGGAGAACAATGGAAAGGTCAATCCAGGTCAAGGAATTAAGAGATGAGAGTTGTTTGGAAAGGAGTGATGGTCACCTTGTGAATTTAGCTGCCTGTCTTGGAAACAAAACAGTGAATACTGAGGCTAGCACTTTATAGGATTTTTTATCAAATAAGTGACAGTAGAAACACTTTTGATAATAATCTATAGAATAAAAGAGAAGCAAGGTTGTAAGGTAGATCTATCATCTATAGTAAACGATAAAGAAAAATACTTTACAAAAAGTAAAGTACAAGGTATTAATCTGATTTCTTTAATCTTTAGACTGACTTTAAAATTTACTTTGTAGTGTTAAGAGTTGTTGTTAAGCATGTACTTTTTTTCTTTTACTTTTACTAATAAAGAGGGGTTTTTTGACAAAAGTTTAATAGGAATATGAACATGATCCAGTTTTTTATGCCATAGTAGAGTAGGCACCAAACAGGCACCTTCAGACAGGGTGGCTGGATTCTCTGAACAGCCACTATTCACACTCATTCAGGGTTTCCCACTTGACAGTACTTGTCCTCATGTTGTCACCATTCCACTCTTTTTCTGTTGCCCACTAATCATCATCTCCCCACGTTCATCCCAATATTTAAGGGGCCACATCCCTGCAATAGCTCTTGATCATGTCTGTCACCCTTTAATTTCAGTGATAATTTCTTGGCTATAAATTTTTTCAGCTTGTTGTCCATTCAACAGACTCAAAGATGCTTTGAAGTGGACTTGGTGGCCTCCAAGCATATACATTTTTGTTACACTATTGATTTAATTTATTTAATAAATATTCAAGTACCTATTAATATGCATTAGTGCTGAGTAAAATACATATGCCTCTTGCTATATGGAGCTTATTAGAAGCAGTCATAAGTACCCATATAATTACAATTTTATAAACTTAAATGAAGGAATAATAGATGTATACTGTAAGTACCTGATGGGGGAGATTGTGATTGAGATTGGAGGAGATTGAGGTAAGGTTTTCTGAGAAATTAACATTTAAGTTAAATCCCGAAAAAATGAGTAGCAGTTAGCCCAGTGAAAGACGTAGATCCTGCACTGAGACCTTCCAGTATAGTTGTTCAAAGAAAATGTAGTAGGTAGCTCTGAAGATACTTGAAGCAGGAAAGTTGCAGAATCTAATGTGCATTTACATAAATATCTTAGAGAGGGACAGGGGTATAATTTGAGAGACCAGAGAGCATTCTACTGCAGGATCCCAGGTGAGAAATAAGGGTGGCTTGGACTGGGGTGGTAGCAGAGGAATAGAATAAAGGTTATTGTAGATGTAAAATATTCTGGACTTGGCATGATGAATTCATTGAAGTATAGGAAGACTAAAGTAAGTTGGTTCTCACATTTGTGGTTTGTGTGGTGTGGAGAAAGAATGGCTTTCAGGGAGAAGAACAGTATTTCTGTTTGAAATGAGTCAGGTCTGGTAGTAAAATATATTAGCCTGGCTATTAGAAAGTAGACAGTGGGTGATTATCTAATTTGGGAATCATCTATGTGTTAGTGTTCTATCACTGTTACAAAATACCAGAGATAATCAACTTATAACGTGAAAAAGTTTATTTTGGCTCATAGTTCTAGAGATTTCAGTTCAAGATTGATGGGCTCCTTTGCTTTGGGTGGGTGGCAAGATGGTACATATGGCGGGAACACGGGGCAAAAAACACTGCTCACCTCATGGCCAGGAATCAAAGGAGAGAGGTGTTGGGGTCCCACTGTTCCTTCAGTGGCACATACCCAGTGACCAACCCAGCTTACAAAGATCCCACAATCTCCCACTTAGTGTCATTCTGTGGACCATGCCCTTAATACACGGGCCTTTGGGGGACAGTCAGCATCCAAATGTGTTAGTGTTCGACATTGTGGCCAGTATGAGAGGTGAGAGGAGTTGGTGTGAAGTAGTGTTAATAGTCTGAAGTGTCCTGTGTTAGGCTGGGGGCCTCAAGGATACAGAGACGTGGCGGATTCTGGAGATATTTAAAAGGTGGGTTAAATAGGACTCAGAGATTGTTTGGATGTAGGGGATATGCTGGAAGTTTTATCAAGGGCAAAATGCAAGTTTAGTTTTTGGACAGTCGGATAAATTGTGCTGCTTTTTGCTTATATAGAAAACTGGAGGAAGAAGAGATTAGTTTTTACCTTTTTAATGAATAACTTAAAAATTAAATTCTTTAGTGTATAGTTAAATTATATTTATTATATTTACAGACTTGTACTGTTGTCACTGTAACCAATTTTAGAATATTTTATTATCCCAAAAAGAAACCCCAACTTATTAGAGGTCATTCCTCATGTCCTCCAAAATCCCTTCATCCCCAGGCAACCACTAATCTACTCTCTGTTTCTCTAAGTTTGTCTATTCTGAACTTTTCCTATTACTGGAAGCACATAGTATCTGATCTTTTATAAATAACTGACTGCTTAGCATGGTAATTTTAAGGTTCATTCATGTTATACCATGTATCAACCCATGCTTTTTATTCTTTTCCTTTTAGTACTGGGGGATTGAACCCAGGGGAGTTACATCTCTGAGCTACATTCCCAACTTGTTTATTTTTATTTCAAGGCAAGGTCTTGCAAAGTTGCCAGGTTGACTTGGAATTTACAATCCTCCTGCCTCAGCTTCCTGAGTAGCGATAATCACATGTATGCCCCCGGTGCCTGGCCAGCACATGCTTTTTATTGCTAAGTAACATTCCATTATATAGATACATCACATTTCTTATTTCATTCATTAATTTCTGGACATTCAGGTTTTTCCACCATTTGGCTCATGAGTAATGCTCCTATGAATGTTTGTATTTGAATTTTGTGTGGACATATACTGCATTTCTTTTGGGGTATACCTACAGCGGAATGGCTGAGTCACAGGAAAACTGTGTTTAATCTCTTTGAGGAACTGGCAACTGTTTTACATTTCCACCAGCAGTGTACAAGGCTTCCATTTACCCACATCTTTTCAATCATTTATTTTTCTGGTTTTTTTTTTGCATGCTTAACCTTTTTTTTTATTGTAAACAAATGGGATACATGTTGTTTCTCTGTTTGTACATGGAGTCAAGGCATACCATTTGTGTAATCATAAATTTACATAGGGTAATGTTGTTTGATTCATTCTGTTATTTTTTTCTTCCCCCCCATCACTCCCACCCCTCTTTTCCCTCCATACAGTCCTTCCTTCCTCTATTCTTGCCCCCCTCCTTAACCCCAACCCTAAACCTAACCCTAACCCTACCACTAACCCCTCTCTCCCCCCATTATATGTCATCATCCGCTTATCAGCGAGATCATTCATCCTTTAGATTTTTGAGATTGGCTTATCTCACTTAGCATGATATTCTCCAGTTTCATCCATTTGCCTGCAAATGCCATAATTTTATCATTCTTTATGGCAGAGTAATATTCCATTGTATATATATGCCACAGTTTCTTTATCCATTCATCAACTGAAGGACATCTAGGTTGGTTCCACAATCTGGCTATTGTCAATTGAGCAGCAGTGAACATTGATGTGGCTGTATCTCTGAAGTATGTTGATTTTAAGTCCTTTGGGTATAGGCCGAGGAGTGGGATAGCTGGGTCAAATGGTGTTTCCATTCCAAGTTTTCTAAGGAGTCTCCACACTGCTTTCCAGAGTGGCTGCACTAATTTGCAACCCCACCAGCAATGTATGAGTGTTCCTTTTTCACCACATCCTCGCCAACACCTGTTGTTGCTTGTGTTCTTGATAATCACCATTCTAATTGGGGTGAGATGGAATCTTAGGGTGGTTTTGATTTGCATTTCTCTTATTACTAGAGATGTTGAACATTTTTCCATATGTTTGTTGATTGCTTCTATATCTTCTTCTGTGAAGTGTCTGTTCATTTCCTTAGCCCATTTGTCGATTGGATTATTTGCATTCTTGGTGTAGAGTTTTTTGAGTTCTTTATACATTCTGGAAATTAGTGCTCTATCTGAAGTATGAGTGGCAAAGATATTCTCCCACTCTGTAGGCTCTCTCTTCACATTACTGATAGTTTCCTTTGCTGAGAGAAAGATTTTTAGTTTGAATCTATCCCAGTTGTTGATTCTTGCTTTTATTTCTTGTGCTATGGGAGTCCTGTTAAGGAAGTCTGATCCTAAGCCGACCTGTTGACGATTTGGACCTACTTTTTCTTCTATAAGATGCAGGGTCTCTGGTCTGATTCCGAGGTCCTTGATCCATTTTGAGTTGAGTTTGTGTAGGGTGAGAGATAGGCGTTTAATTTCAGTCTGTTGCATATGGATTTCCAGTTTTCCCAGCACCATTTGTTGAAGAGGCTATCTTTTCTTCATTGCATATTTTTGGCCCCTTTGTCTAGTATGAGAAAATTGTATTTATTAGGGTTTGTGTCCCTGTCCTCTATTCTGTACCATTGATCTAACTGTCTATTTTGGTGCAAATACCATGTCGTTTTTGTTACTATTGCTTTGTAGTAGAGTTGAAGATCTGGTATTGCAATACCCCCTGCTTTGCTCTTGCTACTGAGGATTGCTTTAGCTATTCTGGGTTTCTTATTCTTCCAGATGAATTTCATAATTGCTTGCTCTATTTCTGCAAGGTACATCATTGGGATTTTAATTGGAATTGCATTGAATCTTTATAGCACTTTAGGTAGTATAGCCATTTTGACAATATTAATTCTGCCTATCCAAGAACATGGGAGATCTTTCCATCTTCTAAGGTTTTCTTTAATTTCTTTCTTTAGTGTTCTGTAGTTCTCATTGTAGAGGTCTTTCACCTCTTTTGTGAGATTGATTCCCAAGTATTTTATTTTTTTTGATGCTATTGTGAATGGGGTAGTTTTCCTAACTTCTCTTTCTGAAGATTCATCACTTATGTTATTTTTCTGTTTTTGAGAAAAACATCCTTTATTTTTCTGGGTCTTATTGTGGTTTTGCTTTATATATTTCTGTGTTTTCTATCTGAGTTCAGTTTTGGACATGCTTATTTTGTGCTACCTGAAAGTATATAGGTAGAGATATTAAATAGGCTGTTTAGACTTGAGTTTGGCACTTGAGACAATCAACTGAACAGTTGCAGGTTGGGAACATATGGTGATTTTAGCTATTGAATGGATATAATGAAGAAGAGAGTGAAGAATGAGAAGAAAAATAACTTAAACCCAAATCCTGAGCAACCATAGTAGTTACGGGATAGGTGGAGACATGGAACCTGCAAAGGAGACTGAGAAGCCATGAGCAGAGAAGGTGGCAGAAAATCAGGAGAACATGATGTCATGCACGACATTGAAGTATTTTAAGTTGAAGGAAAGAGATAGTCATATAACATGCTGCTGAGAGATTCAGTGAAATAAGAACTGAGAAGTTGTCTTTAAATTTTATAACAGGTAAGTCATTTTAGTAGCGCAGTGTGGGCTGAAGCCAGATTAGAAATGAATTGAGGAATGACTTGGAGGTAAAGAAGGTTCAGCAAATGTAGACCATGTTTTAGGAGGTTTGGTTGGGGAGGGAAAATGGGAAGGAGCAAAAGAATTTCAGATGTGACAAGAGAGATTGAAAATGTTCAGAGATCGTCAGCAGTCTTCACACAGCGGCTTGAGGCAGTGAGACCCTGAACCCATCTGTGTACAGAAGAGAAGGGCATGGAACTGATGTTCCCTCTGGCTCTTCCCTATGAATTTACCAGGCCGTCCACAGACAGTATTGTGTTTAAAATTAGGAAAGAGTAAAAAGACTTGAAATAGACACTGTGGAGAACAGAATAAAGAGGTGGCCATGAAAACGTAGCGAGTTTTCTGAACAGCACTGATAACTTAATGGAGGATGGAGACCATGAACTCAAACATACCACTTTACATGGTGCGTGACTTTTCTCCGAAGGTTTAGTCTGTGTTATCCTCAGGACAGGGAAGTTGGTCAGTGTGTCAGCCCGGGCTGGAGCCTTTCAGCCCACAGTAAGGGAGTGGAGGATACAGGTAAAACAGTGGACCATGTCCAGCAACTACTATGATCCACGCTTTATGTACCAACGCATTTTCAAAAACCCCTTGGTTAAACCAGTGCAGATTTTGGGAATGTTCTTTTTAAAAGTCACTCATATCTGGTATTTTGATTCAGTTGAAACTGCAGCACAACAGAATTTTCCTGAAGAGCTTCAAAGTGAGAGCATTTTTTAGTTGAAAGAGAACCACTGCTTTTCAGATACAGAAAATGCCTTGAGTAAAATCAAATGTGTTGAAGAAGAGGTTCTTACAAGATTTCAAATTCTAAAGGAGGTACTTATAAAGTCTTAATTTTTAGAGTAATATAATTTCTCTTTTTCTTAGATTATGTAATAATTAACATTTTGTGACATTTGCTCATTTAACCTTCTCCCTCTTTTCTCACACACACACTCCCCTTTAGAAACACCCACAGAGATCCACACACACCTTATTTTCTGAACTATTTGAAACTAGCTTGCAAAAATCAATATATAGTACCCCTAAATATTTAAGCATGTGTCTCTTAAGAATAAGTACATTCTGTATATCATTATATATTAGAAAATTAATGCTAACTGAAAAATAAAATTGAATATATAGTCCACATTCACTTTCCCATTTGGTCTCCAAAATATCTTTTATTAGTTTTTTGCTTTGTTTTGTTGTTTTCTAATCAAGGACCTACACAATCTCTGTGAATTATCTTAGACCTCTTTTAATCTAGAGTAGTTAACCATTACCATTTTTATTGCTCATGGGACTTTGGAGTCTAGGTCAGCAGTCTTGAGGAATATATTGTGTCCTAGATTTGCCTGATGGTTTCCTAACAGTGATATTTGGATCAAATACTTTTGGCAAGAATTTTATATAGTTAGTATAATTTGATAACTCTTATACAAACTGTAGTTAGTATAATTTATCTTTGCTTGATATTATTAATATGTACAATAATGTGTCTTTGTGTCATATAGCTTATCTCTTATACATGTCATTTACACAGAGTAAAATTCATTGTTGCACATTTCTATTAGTTTTGAAAAATGCTTTTAATTTTGTAATTGCCACCATCCTCAAGATAAAATGTAGCTCCAGCATTCAGAAAGTTTTATTATTTTTTTTTATAAATATTCCTTTTTCCATCCTTAGCCCTTGACAACCACAGGTCTATTTACTGTTCCTAGTTCTGCCTTTTCCAGAACACTGTATAAATATGTTCATTTCATGCTTTTTCTTTAACTTGTGATTTTTAGCAGCAGCTCATTTATGATGTTAACTTGGAATACTTTTCTTTGACTTTATCCAATTTGTGGTATATTATGCTTCTTGAATTTTTAAATTTATGTCTTTTGCCACTTTTGGGAAATTTGCAGCAACTATGTCTTCAAATACTTTTTATGCTTCAATTGCCTTCTTCTCTTCTCTGTGTCTCCAGACTCATATGTTAGTCCCTTTACTGTTAGCCAGAAGATTTCTGAGGCTATGTTCCCTTTTCCTCATTTTTTTTTCTTTTGTGTTCTTTGGGCCGGATAATTTCTATTAATATGTCTTTTAGTTCACTGTTTTTTTTTTTTCATCTCCAAGTTGCTGTTGCACCCTGTTATGGTTTAAATATGACGTGTCTCCTAAAAGCTCATGTCTGAGACAGTGTAAAAAAGTGTGAAATCATTGAGTTACAAAAACATTAACTTAATCAGTACCTTAATCCATTGATAGTTTTTAACTGGGCGGTAACTACAGACAGGTAGGGTGTGGCTGGAGAAGGTAGTAGTTGGGCTTGTTTTCTTTGCTTTCTGGTATCATGTGCTGAGATGCTTTTCTCTGCCACTCCTTTCCACCATGATGTTCTGCCTCACCTCAAGCCCAGAGCAAAGGAGTCAGTCAACTATGGACTGAAACCTCTGAAACCCATGAGCCCCAAAGACATTTTGGCTCTGAAATTGTTCTTGTCAGATCTGTTGTCACAGCAGTGAAATACTTCATCTAATCAAGCCCATTTAGTGAATTTTTATTTCTGACATTTTGAAGTTCTAAAACTGCCAATTATTTTCTTTAATTTTTTTTTCATAACGATTTCTGTATTTACATTTACTTTCACATTTACATTTACCTCATAGAACATACTTAAAAATCCAGGATCTGGGGCATCTTAGGATTGGCATCTGTTGGTTGTAATGTACAAAGCTGCTCTCCCCACCCTTTCCGCTGCAGCCATTTTCCCACCTCCCAACCACTTGTCAGTCTGTGAACATCCTAGCTAGCTATGGTTCATCAGTCAGCTTGCAAGTGTCCTTCTCTGTTATTGGTCCCCTGTTAGCTCGGCAGAATTCAACTGCTTAAGGGTGGCTACCCCGCCATCTTTTCTCTCTTGCTTATCTCTCCCCCTGACTCACTTTCTTTCTCCTCCTCGCTTTTCCACTCTCTCTAGCGTGCGCCCTTTCTCTTTCTCTTTCTTTTCCTCTCATTTTCTCTCTTACCCTGCAGGGAGACACTCTGTTTGCTTAATAAACCCTCTTATGTGATTTCCCATGTCCGGCATGGTTTCCATGGGATTCCTTACCTTTGTTATATTATTTCTTGAAACTTCATTACATTTCTAGGGTCTTTGCATGTCCAGTGACTTTTGGATTGTATTTGAAACATATTTTATAGATTCTGTGCCTTTTATAATCCTCTGGAGAATATTGTTTTTAAAGCATTTATTCGGCCCAGTGACATTAAGGCCTTAGCTCTTTCTGACCTTCTATAGGCTGTGGTTCTCATTTCAGTTTGCTTTTCAGAGCCTTTGTAGTTTTGCTTTGTAATTGTCTTGTGCATATGCCACTTAGAGGGTAGTTTGAGACTTGGCAACAGTTTAAAATCTTACTTCGGCTCTACAAGCCTTTGCCCTGCTGAGCTTGGTTTGTCCTGTTTCAGGATAACTCAGAGATGAGCCCAATTTGTACATCTTCATGTACACCAAAGTGAGAGGATGCTTTGATATTTCTTCTCCAGTATTCTCCCCACAATCCAGATCACAAGGTCCCTCTTCCTGGTTTCTTTGACTGTCTTTATCTCAGAGCTCTTAGGGAAGTAGAAAGCTCCACTTTCCATCCAGGGCTCCACCCTGGGGCAGAAGTTTGAGAGGAAAAGAACAACAAACCAACAAAACAGGAAACTTCACCCCTTTGACATTGTTTCTCCAAATTTTTACACCCTTCTCTAATTCCTGACTCTTGTTTACTTTTCACAGTCATCAGGTAGCTGCTTTCTGTGCTTTATCTAGGGTTTTTAGTGGACATCAGTAGGAAAAGCAGAGTGTAGTGGGTTTTTCCTGCCATATCATATCATATATCTTTAATACCTTTTAGGTATGGAAAAAATAAATGATAGAAATATTAAACAAGTTTTAAAATAACTACATATGATTGTATCCTCAGTTATTTAAGTATCACTTAATATAGTAATAAAATTACATAAAAGTAATTTTCTCACATTGGATTTTTTCATAGGGCTAAGGAAAAAAATGCTTAAATTCTCAGACCTCTCCATGCTAATTTTATTCTTTTTATCTCTCTTTTTATTTGTCTACTATTCTTATTAATTTTAAAGATAACTGCTTTATTTTAATCATATTTACATAATTACTAAGAAGGAAATGTAGTTTCTTGATTTTCTGTAGATACGTGCTTGTTTTGATATTTTATGAATAAATGAATGTATTTTATATCTTAAATCTAAAACATTTTGTCCTATTTAAATGTAATTAGAGGAAAGTTGATTTTTATCATTTCTGAAACTGATTCAGGAGAGAAATAGTTAGGGCTCAAAGAAATTATGTATTTAACATTGTTTGAAATGTAAAACTGAAAAAATTTTAGCTACTTTATGGTAACACACTAGCTAAAATTTACATGTTAATCTATAAAGTTATGAATTGCCTGATAGTCTCCTGAAAAAAATCATAAGTCCTTTGTTATTTTATTATTCCTTGATATGAAAAAGAAAATACATCGATGACTTTGGGTGGATTTCTCTTAGCAGAATCAAAAAATAGACTTATTGCTACTTAATTTATATGATAATGTGTTTGGGTCTTTCACAAATGTTTTTTGATGTTTTTCTGTTACTTTTGTTTATTTCACAATTTTTATAAATTATTTGCCACAATAGTCGTCTATGCTTAAATCCACTGTTTAACATTTTTGTGACTGAATGTATTCTACTTTTAGTTAATTTATGTTCAGTAGCATTAGTGATGTGGGTTCCTTATCTGATTATTAGATTGTATTTTTTCCTTCCTAGCGACATGATGCAGAAGTTGAACACTTAACTGAAATTCTTAAGAAAAGGAATAATGAAAGCAAGAGACTGAGATCCTTTTGATGCATTGAAAGAATTGAATGATAACTTAAAAAAAACCAGGTAAGACCTATTTTAATATATTTTCGGTAATGAGACCTTCTAAAAATTTTATTTTTTATTTAACAAATAATTCAATATTAGAACATTTTGGCTAGAGAAAATTTTGATTGGATTTATGCTAATTTTGTTTTGAAATACAAATATAAATAAAATATTCTTAAACTTCTTTTGTATCCTTTTCTTCTAAATGGGAAAGAAAGTTAGATGTTTGACAGTTTGGAATTTTTTTCTTTATTATTTGAGACAGGGTCTTCCTGTTTCCCAGGCTAGCCTGAAATTCATGATCTGCTTGTCTCAGCCTTCTGAGTAAGCTGGGACTACCACTGTGCCCAACTCTGAACTTTTCTGAAAGTTTAACAACTTTTTGTAGTTATTATTACATTACTACTGATATCCTGATAAGCTGAAATAATTAAATTTTAGACACTGATTTCTGTTTTTTATCCTCTCAACAGGCTCTCACTGTGTTGCTTATAGCCCCACTAAATTGCTGAGCTTGCCCTGAACTTGCAATCCTCTTGCCTCAGCCTCCCAGATCACTGGGATTCAGGCACTTGCCATTGTACCCAGTGAACTTAAAATTCTAAGTTCACATTGCCAGATTCTGTAGCATATGGGGATTTTTGTGAGATTTTTATTAAAAATTATTTTGTCTTTAGTTAATATTTGGAGAATTTTTGTAGTTAGTTCCAGACATCTAAAACTACTGTGTCTTTCTATTTTTTTATCATTTTATGTTTAGCTTTTGCCTATGATTACAGAGCAGCTACAGTGGATGCCTTTTGTGAATGCCAAACTTCATGAGCCTTTTGTAAAATTTATATATTGTTCTCTATGGCACCTAGATGGTGGAACACAGGTAAATGACTATAGGAACTTATTTTCAGGTAATACGTCAGTTAGTTTTAGTTCCCTTGATTTTGTTTATATATATATATATATATTCTTCTGTATTAATAAAATGTCTTACAGAGATTTTGATAAGAATAGCATTAAACTGGTATATCAAGTTGAGAATTGACTTTTATTGTGTTGCATCTTCCAACTTATAAACACAAAGCATCTCTTCACTTATTTAGAACTTTGATTTCTTTCATTGGTGCTGTAGTTCTCTGCATAGAATTCCTCTTTATGAGTTTTCAGCTGAATATTTAATTTTATGTGATTTTAATTAGCATTCTTTTACATTTTGATGTCCATATGCTTGTCAATAGCATATAAAAATATAATTGATTTTTTTGTTGTTTATTTTGTGTCCTGTGTCTTAGACCTCAGTAGTTTTAGGAATTTCTTAACAGACTTCTTGGGATTTTCTACATAGATTGTCATGTTATCTCAAATATAAACACAGTAACTTTTGGTTTTGTTTTCCTTTTTAATATATATATTATTTAATATATATACAATATTTATATTTAATATGTGTACCTTTAGTTCCTTTTCATGATTTATTGCATTAGCTAGAATTTCTAGCACTATACTGATTGTACATGGTGGTGAGAGCAAACATCTCTGCCTTGTTCTCCACCTTAGGGGAGAACATTTAGGCTGTTGCCATTAAGTAAACATTAACATAGTATTTTTATAGTTTTTTTCAATTTGAGTTAATTCCCCTCAATTCCTGTTTTTCAAAAGTTTTATTATGAATGGGTTTATTATTGAATTTTTTCAAATGAACTTTTTGCATTGATTGGTAAGGTCATATAATGTTTTTCATCTTAACTGCTTAATATGGTAGATTACATAGATTTTTAAGCTTTGAATCAGCTGTGCATCCCTGACATAAAACACATTTGGTTGTGATGTTTAATTCTTGTTTATTGATGAATTCTGTATGTTAGTGTTTTGTTAAGGATTCTTCACTTACATTCACAAGGAATATTGTTCTGTTGTTTTCTTTGTTTTGAGCTTTGGTTTTGTATCAGGGTAATGTTAGCTTCATAAACATGGTATTATCTCATCTGGAAGAAATTTCATAGATTAGTGTTTTGGGTAGACTTCTGCACGTGAACTGCTTGGACCTAGAGATTGCTTTTTGGGGGGAGTTTAAATTTTGAATTTATTTTTCTTAATAGTTACAGCACTATTCTAATTATAGAATTATAGAATTATAATTATATAATTCATATTAGTGATTTGTAGTTTGTGCTTTTTGAGGAACTGAGTCATTTTATCTACACAAATTTATTTGTGTAGAGTTTATCACAATACTATCTTTTTGAAATCTTCAGTGTCTATAGTGATAGCCCTACTTTATTCCAGATATGGAAATTTGGGTTTTCTTTTTTTTCCTAGAAGTTCTTTTTTTTAATTCTTTAAGAGTATTATCTTTTTGTTTTATTGATTTTCTGTCATTTTTTCTCAATTGTGTTGATTTATTCTTGCTATGTATTATTTTCTTGCTTTTCCTTGCTTTGAGTTTATTATGCTCTCTTGTTTCTAGGTTACTGAAGTGAAAACTTATTGATTCAATACTTTTCCTCTTTTAATATATACATTTATTAATTTAGTGCTATTTTTCCATCCATTCTGCTTTAATCATGTCCTACAGATTTTGATATGTTTTATTTTCATATCATGACCCATGAATTATTTAGTCTGTTATAGGTGTTTCTGTTCCACAGGTTTGGTTGTTTTGTTGATATTCTTCAGTTGTTTTATATCCTTGTTGATATCTATCAATTGTTAAGAGGTGGTGTTAAATATCTCAAAATGCATAAATGCATTCTACTCTCATGTGCAACTAATTAGAACAAATAAAATTTTAAAAAATTAAAAAAAGAAGTACCTAGCGTTAATAGTAAATTTGTGTTTCTTCTGTTATTTCCATCGATTTTTACCTCACATAGTATATCTCTGTTGCTCAGTCCAAATGCATTTAGGATTGTTTTGTCTTCTTGATAGATTAACCCTTTAATTGTTATATAAAGTCCTGTTTTGGTCATTTTCTTTGCTCATGAAATCACTTTAACTGATATTAATATAGCCATTTCTGCTTTCCTTTGATTCATATTCTCATGGTATATCTTTTTCCATTTTTTTTAACATTTTACCTGCATATATTCTTATATTTGAAATGAGTTTTTGTAGGCAGCATAGGGCTGGGTTATGTTTGTAAATCAGTTTTGTCAATCTTTGTTTTATTTGATTTTTAATTTGTACATGATAGGGCATAAACTGTCATCTTATTTCTTGTTTTTATCTGTTTTTCATTTTTTATGGTTTCTTTTTTCTACTGTTTTGTGGGTTACTTCAACATTTTTTAGAATTCCATTTTCATTTATCTATCTATAATCTTTGGGGTATCTCTCTCTCTTTTTTGTGGTGCTGGGGATTGAACCCAGGGCCTTGTGAGGCAAGCACTCTACCAACTGAGCTATGTCCCAGCCCCCAAGGGGTATATCTCTTTGTTTAGCTTTTATACTAGTTCTAGGTATTATATTATATATGAATCACTTATTAGTCTCACTGGTACCAACATTTTACCAGTTTTTTTTTTTTAGAGAAACATAAGTTTATTATTTTCATAACCAACATGTAATTGGGCACTGATATGCAAAATATTGTTAGTTAATTAAAAACAATGCCAGTTCACGGTAGACCTACATAATACACGATCATATAACTGCAGAACTCTTTAAACACAAAATTTAACTACTAGAACCAGAAGTTGAAGGTGTATTGAAGGTATCCTTAATATTATGAGGCCTAGGTCTCAAAAAACTACCAATTCTCGAATGAATTCTACTATGGAACTGTCGTCCTCTTTCTCTTCTCAGTTCCTACTAATGGCATGTCCTGCTTCAGTACAAAGTCCAAAATCAATTTCTTATTCTTTTTAATGTCATAAAATGTTGATTTACTGATTCCAAATTCATCCATTACACTTTTAAGAGATCGTCCAGCTTCAATCGTGCTGAGAACCTTCATTTTTTCCTCCAAATTCAATGTTGTATATTTCCCGCTTTTATTCATAGTGAATTTGATTTCAAATAACCACAAAATAAAAGAAAGGGAAATGCCTTACTGAATTGGGAAAAACATTTTAAAATAAGAAAAGCTAATGGAGAGTCCCAGAAGGTTCTGGCATTTGTATTGGAGGGTAATGGGCTGAAAGGGATAAGGGCTCATGATGGAAGTGCGAGTCTTATGTACTCAGAAAGTCGCCACTATCAAAGTCCTGCCTGGCTACTGAAAGGTACAGGAAATCAGTTTTTGGAACCCCTTTGTTTTTCTCTCCCTGATGATAGGGTTACCTACGTACATTCTCTAATTCAACAGAGGAAAAGGGACAAAATGAAGAGGAGATGCATTGACAGACCTGTGCTCACAAGAACAGAACCAGGTGGGTTAAATCAATAATACAAAGTTGATGCTTGAGAAGGGAGGTGAAGGACGCAAAGGCAATGACAGAGGAATCTGTGTAGCAGAGCTGCTGTGTGGCTTCTCTTCTTCCAAATCGACCTGATTTTACCTCACTGCTGGAACAGACAACAGTGCTCAAGTTGCTCTGTTTGAAGCATTCACTTGGCAACAGTTCATCTACCCGTGTAGACCCCAAGCCTCCAGGACCCTGGCATTGGAACATCTAGAGAGCTGGAGCTTGGGAACAGTTGTACAGACTCTCTAAATGAAGGACAGTCAGTAGGTTCTGTTCCACATGTGAATGAAATCCAACATTTATTGTATTCAAACCTGAGTGTCTATTATGTTGCCAAGATTATATGTAAATAATTTGTTAGTGGCACTTTTCCATTCTCAGCTCTTCTTCCTTGGGTATACCAGATGTATTTTCCAGTATTCTTTTTTTTTTTTTTTTCACTGAAATGATTCCATATTTGGGATATCAAGTTTCAGAATCATGGAGATTCTCAGAGCCAAGTCTGAAAGTTTTACAAATACTTAACCACAGTTTTTTTTTTTTAAAGGTCTACCATTTCACTTTTGTCTTTTACATTAGGATGTCAATATACTTTTCATATTTGAGACTTTAATTTCTCTTTTGTGTAGATTTTACTTAATTTGAACCAAGAATCAATCACCTGAAGAATTCGAAAGGTTTCTCTTCTGGTGTTTCTGATCAGTTGTTCTCATAAGTCCTTCTGCTAGCAAACTCTTCTGTACCCTCAGGCCTCCTTTCAGGGCCTCCTGGTGCTTCCCAAAGCCATTCCAGGCCTTGAGAAATGTTCTACTTTAGATTAATTCCACGGTTTTCATCCCAGATAAACAGTTTCATGAGAAGAAACAAAACTGCCACTTTTATCCATTCCAGGTGCTGCAGAGCTGCCTGCTCTCCAGGACCCCGCAGGGACAGCTGGGGCATGGGCCGGGCAGGGCGGTGAGGTCCGGTCCAAGGCAGGAGACCCTTGGCTCGGAGGCATCGAAGCTTCCCCACTGCCTGGAGGGGAGCCGCCCCTCCGGAGAGCCCGGAGCGCAGGCGCGAGGCCCTGGGCACCTCGCGCCGCTTTACCAGTTCTGAGTAACATAGATGTGACATCTCTTAACTTCCCTCATTTGTGATCTAATCATGCTAAATATTTCTTCTGTCACTGGCACAGTGACCTGTGCCTCTAATCCCAGCGTGGACTTGAGAGATTGAGGCAGAAGGATCTTGAGTTCAAATGCAACCTCAGCAACTCAGTGAGGCCCTCAGCAACTTAGCAAGACCCTGTCTCTAAAGAAACATAGAAGAAAGGCCTGGGGATGTGGTGGTGGCTAAGCACACCTGGCTTGGTACAAAAAAAAAAAAAAAGAAAAATGAGATGATGTTATTGTTTTTGCTTCACCCATCAGTTTATAAACTCAGAAGAGAATAAAAGTCTAGTGCATATTTTTGTTTCTTGTGTCCTTCTTCCTAATGTTCTTTTACCCTTCCTTTCTGTTTAAAATAACTTAATTTTTTAGAGTAGATCTGCTGATGACAGAGCCTCCTGTTTTCTTCATTTTGCCATTCTGATTTTCCTCTCATTTCTGAAGGATATTTGCACTGGGAATTGGATTTTGGGTAAGAGACACTTTTTTTTCTCTCCAACCTTTGGCTTTTTAGAAATGTCCCAGTTCCTTCCACCTCCATGGTTTCTGATAAGAAATGTATTGTCATTTGAGTTATTTTCCCCGTACATGTAATATAGAGTATCATTTCTCATTCTCCTTTTTTTTTTACCATTAGAAAACTGACTTTATTTTGTACACTGGAATAAAACATCAGGGACATAGGGTGTGAAGTTCAAAATTATTGTGCAGGTAGAGACAATGGTGCATATTTGCAATCCAGTCAACTTGGAGACTGAGGTAAAATAATCTCAAATTTAAGGTCAGACTTGAAAACTTAATGAAATTGTATCTTTTTTATATTTATTTTCATTATAAACAAATGGTATACATGTTGTTTCTCTGTATATGAAGTAAAGGCATACCATATGTGTAATCATACATTTACATAGGGTAATGGTGTTTGATTCATTGATATTTTTTCCTTCCTCCCACCCCTCCCACTCCTCTTTTCCCTCTATAAGGTCCCTCCTTCCTCCACTCTTGCCCCCCTCCCACCCCCCATTATGTGTCATCATCCGCTTATCAGTGAGATTATTCATCCTTTAGTTTTTTGAGATTGGCTTATCTCACTTAGCATGATATTTTCCAATTTCATCCATTTGCCTGCAAATGCCATAATTTTATTATTCTTTATGGCTGAGTAATATTCCATTGTATATATATACCACAGTTTCTTTATCCATTCATCAATTGAAGGACATCTAGGTTGGTTCCACAATCTGGCTATTGTGAATTGAGCAGATATGAACATTGATGTGGCTGCATCTCTGTAGCATGCTGATTTTAAGTCCTTTGGGTATAGGCTGAGGAGTGGGACAGCTGAGTCAAATGGTGGTTCCATTCCAAGTTTTCCGAGGAATCTCCACACTGCTTTCCAGAGTGGCTGCACTAATTTGCAAACCCACCAGCAATGTATGAGTGTACATTTTTCCCTACATCCTCGCCAGCACCTATTGTTGCTTGTGTTCTTGATCATCACCATTCTAATTGGGGTGAGATGGAATCTTAGGGTAGTTTTGATTTGCTTTTCTCTTATAAATAAAGATGTTGAACATTTTTTCATGTGTCTGTTGATTGCTTGTACATCTTCTTTTGTGACATGTCTGTTCATTTCCTTAGTCCATTTGTTGATTGGGTTATTTGTATTCTTGGTGTAGAGTTATCTGAATTATGTGTGGCAAAAAGATTTTCTCCCACTCTGTAGGCTCTCTCTTCATGTTGTTGATAGTTTCCTTTGCTGAGAGAAAGCTTTTTAGTTTGATTCTATTCCAGTTATTGATTCTTGCTTTTATTTCTTGTGCTACGGGAGTCCTGTTAAGAAAGTCTGACCCTAAACCGACATGTTGAAGATTTGGACCTACTTTTTCTTGTATAAGATGCAGGGTCTCTGATCTAATTCCAAGGTCTTTGATCCATTTTGAGTTGAGTTTTGTGCAGGGTGAGAGATAGGGGTTTAGTTTCTTTCTGTTGCATATGGATTTCCAGTTTTCCAGCACCATTTGTTGAAGAGGCTATCTTTTCTCCATTGCATATTTTTGGCACCTTTGTCTAATATGAGAAAATTGTATTTATTTGGGTTTGTGTCCGTGTCCTCTATTCTGTACCATTGATCTACCTGTCTATTTTGGTACCAATACCATGCCATTTTTGTTACTATTGCTTTGTAGTATAGTTGAAGTTCTGGTCCTCTTTTTTTTTTGGGAGTTTTCATAAGTTTGACAATGATTAATCTTAGTGTTGATCTCTTTGGATTTATTCTTTTTGAGATTTGTTCAACTTCTTTAATCTCTACATGTATATTTTGCCATGTGTGAGAAGTTTTTATCCATTGTTTCTCAGATTTTTTTTAGCTATCTGGTTTTTCTTTCCTTTGAGAACTCTATGACATGACTATGAAATTTCTTTTTATACTTTTAATTCCTCAACATCCTATTTGTTTGTTTTTCAGTTTAGTTTGCTTGTTCAGATTAACTGTTTTCTTTTTTTTTTTTTACTTTCTAGTTAACTAATTCTTTCTCTGTCCCCTCCATTCTTCTACCCAGGCTAGTCACTAAATTTTTATTGTGTTTATTGTATTTCCAGTTCTAAAATTTCCACATGGCTTTTCTTCTGTATTTTCTTTGGTGAGACTTTTCAGTTCTTCAATGAAATTTTCTAAAAGTGTTTATAGATGCTCATTTTATCAGAGGTGTGTTGAATTCTTTGTTGGTTAATTGTAATATTTTGTCATATATTGGGATTGGCAGGTATTGATTCTCTTTTTTCATTTAGTTTTGAGACTTTCCTTATTTTTGGTGTGGTGAATGTACATTTTTGGTCAATATTGGTTGCATATATTGGTGAAGCGTCAGCAAAAATTTTAAAAAATGAAATATTTGTGGTTTTTTACTTGTTTTCAATTGAAGAGAAATCGTGTCCACACACATATTTGAAAAGTAAAGAGCAATTTATTTTCCTATTATAGAAGTAGTATAGAGCATTAGAGATTGTTTTTTAGACAAAAATAAGTAGAATTCCTTAATCTTGTCATTTTATCATGATTATATAATAATCTTGAGATATTTAATTTCAAATTGATATTTTAATTCCTGTGCATTACTTTTTCCTAATGATATTATACACTTATTAGCAATGTATTTGAATTAGATTACACTGCTTGTGCCACCCACTCATTTGGTATTTGATACTCACAAAATCTCAGTATATCTGCTTGTAATTTAAAAGCTGAAACTTATATGCATTGCAGTATCAATATTGAGAAGGGAATTGTTCACAAATCCCCATTCAGAGGCAGGTAACTATTGTAAACTCGGTGACATGGGATTGAATAATTAGAATCATAACAAAGGAAATTTTAAGTTATTTCTAACTCTGGCTTAGCAAAGCATACTCTCTGCAGAAGTCTGAAGTGGTTTTCTTTCACTTGATTCTTGTGAATATATGTAATATCAGTAGATTCTTTTATTTTAGAGGTAGTTTTTTTCTATGCCGTTATTCCTATTTTGCCTATTTTCTTGTTTCAGTTTGTTCTCCATGAGAATTTTCTATGATTCTAACCTAGTATTTGATTCTTTTGAAATTGTTCTGTTTTCAGAGTCACTGAGGACATTTATAGTCAGATTAAACTGAAAACAGTGAGACTCTAGATGGTCATTTCCTAACCAAATACAGTAAGATAACCTGAGAAACTCGTAGTCAGTGATGGTGGAGCAATGACGAACAGAGAGCAGGCAGCCTGCCTCTCTTCCTCTGATGATTCTCTGTTCCAGAAATATAGCTTGATCTTATGTTTTTACATGTTTTAGAAAAATACACTCTTAAGTTTCTTTTCAGTTGATTGAAACCTTCCCGTCTTGCATATTTTCAATTGTTTTATTTTTTTAATTAACAAAATTCATTCATTCTGTTGCAGTATTTAAAATAAATGTTTTCTTGGCATGAGCAAATACTCTAAGATTGTGCATATTTTTAACAGCATTCAACTGTGACATCAACATTGAGAAGACCGGGTGAAGGTATATTTAAAGGAGTGATGATTAAAGGAATTCAGGATAATTCTTCAGAACATTCTATGGAAAATAAACCAAAGACAGCTGCTTTCTTTAAGAACTCCAATTCGCCATTGAGATTTTTGTCAACTTTAATTATTCTCAGAACAGTCACTCAAGGTCAGCTTTCAAGCATGCATACAGAATAATTTTTAGTAACTCAAAGAGATAACCATATAATAAAGCAATTATTTTATAATCAATTATGTTTTAAATTTTAAGCATGAGATTTTGACTTATTTCATAATGGTGGCACCTTATTTAAAATCAACTTTTATTTGCTGAATTTGAGAGAATGAAATCTTTTGTATTGTTGCTTCCTTCTAGAAGCCTGTGTTGATTCTCTTAGATCATGTTCTAATAACACCCTTCACTTATAATTCTTGGCTTATTTGCCACATAAACTGGAATTGCTAGTTAGTTTATTATTTTCTGCTAGACAACCAAGTTGGCAAACTCTAGCTTATAGAGCATATCAGGTCCACCATTTGTTTTGTTAATAAAATTTTCTCACACAGCCATGCTTATTTGTTATTTCTTGGCTATGACTCTTTTTGCCTTTGAACAGCAGAGCTGAGTAATTGGCAATAGAGACTGTGTAGCCTCTAAAATTTATAAAATTATTACCTGGCCCTATACCAAAAAAACTTACCAATCCTGCACTAGTTAGCTTACTAAGG
This sequence comes from Sciurus carolinensis, assembly GCF_902686445.1. Lineage (NCBI taxonomy): Eukaryota > Metazoa > Chordata > Mammalia > Rodentia > Sciuridae > Sciurus > Sciurus carolinensis. The sequence goes on from NW_025920339.1 coordinate 120,029, forward strand.
ATAAAAACTTACTTTGTTTATCCACCCATACCTAGCATGGTGCTTGGTGTATAAGAATGGATTTATTGATATATAAAGAAATGAATAAATTAAAAATATTGCTAGATGCACAAGACCTGGGCTCAATCCCCAGCATTGCAAAGGAAAGAAGAAATGAAAGGAGGGAGGGAGGGAGGGGACAAAAGGGAGAGAAAGAAGGAAATGCTTCAACCAAAGATGATCATAATTTTTCCCTCCAGTACTAGGGATTGAACACAGGTGTGTTCTACTGAACCACATCCCCAACCATTTTTATTTTTTATTTTAAGACAGTGTCTCACTAAGTTACCAGCTTGGCATCAAATTTGTGATCCTCCTGTCTCAGCCTCCTCAGTTGCTGGGATTTACATGTGTGCAGCTTACTTATATGTAATGTCAACTTAATTGATATACTGTAAATTATTAACTGTAACCAATTTTCATTCTGAATCATTACATATGAGAATTTTTGTTAAAGTGAGTCATGCTAGTGTAGTCAAGCAATAAATATATCAGTTTTATATCTATTGTGTTTGCTAAATTGTATGACTCAGCATGGTGGTTTCTTTAAATGGGCAATGACAATAACTTAATTTTGTTACTTTATCTGAAGTATGTTTATCTTAAGTCATTACTCCCAGTGGTAAGTGAACTAATGAAGAAACAAAAAGTCATAATTCTACCTTCTTAGTTATTTTTGCTTGGTTTTGGTTCTCAAAATTATATTAGACTGGTAACTGTTTAAAAGATCATTTATGAGTCAAGCATGGTGGCTCATGCCTTTAATCCTAGCAACTCAGGAGGCTGAGGCAACAGGATCACAAATTGGAGGCAGCCTCAGCAACTTAACAAGACTCTCAGTAACTTAGCAAAACCCTGTCTAAAAATTCAAAAGGCATGGGCATACTCAGTGGTAAAGTGTCCTGAGTACAATCCCTAGTTTCAAAAAGGGAAAAATAAAAGAAAGGCACAATTAGCCCAAAGTAAAGTTTACTGCAGGCCTATTTCAAGAACTTATGTGTTTACATGCACACATAGATGAATAAAGTTTTATCAGACCATAGCTACACATTTAAAAATGTACGTATTCATCAGAGATCCAATAAGGTTAATATCAGAAATTCAGTGCCATATTAGTACAAGAAAAAATTTTAACCATGAATAATTTAATTAAGAAAAATTCAAAGTCATATATCAACATACAGAATAGTTTGATAGAATGTCATGTTCATTCTTGATAACTGTAAAAAGGCAACAATGCAGTAAGGAATATTTGTTTAAAATGGGGAAATAACAGAAGGGAATTATGTGCTCCTTGTCACCATTTCTGTTCAGTACATGATTGGACATGCTGATCATCTTTACAGAGCCAAGTATGACTATTGGAAAAGAGTAGAGAAAACTATTAATTCAAGGATGCTCATGTATAAAGCCTAAAACAACCAATAAAAGAGCCAGTGAGGGGCTGGGGTTGTGGCTCAGTGGTAGAGCACTTGCCTAGTATATGTGAGGCATGGATTTCGATTCTCAGCACCACATGTAAATAAATGAATAAAATAAAGGTTCATCAACATCATAAAAAATATATATTTAAAAAAGAGCCAATAAAAGGAAAGAGGTATAGTTAAAATGCCAACAAAGAAGATAATATACACCTTAATTAAAAGACTAATAAGTTTGTCTGATTGGATAGTCAAGTAACTTTCAGAGTGAAGACTATTATTGCAGATGAGGGTCATCTCATAGTGATTAAGTGATCTTATCAAGAGATCATAATCCTTTATATACCAGTAGCACAAAGCAAAAACTGACAGAACTGAAAGAAGAAACAGTTGTTTTTTAATTTTGAGACAAGGTTTACGAAGTTTCCCAGACTGGCTTTGAATTTACAATTCTACCTCAGCCTCCTGAGTCACTGGAATCATAGGTACGCACCTCCACACACGTCTATATTAAATTCTAGCTTAATAGTAGCTGTCTATTATCAATATCAATAGATTCATTATTGTTTATATTATTTAACTTTTAAGAGTTAAGATATATTAGATCACATTAGCTGTCTATGGCTATATAAACAACCAAACACTTATGGGACTTACAAAAACCTTTTATTTACTAGCTCACAATTTTTTGGATTGGTAATTTGGTATGGACACAGCTGACAGGTTTTTCTGGTTAGGCTCCCTGTCCTTGGTTGACCTTTCTCCCATGGAGCCTATTCACATGTGGCAGAAAAGTTGGCGGTGCAAGAGCTCTGGAGGCTAGGATCCCGAGCACACAGCATCACTTCTTCTGCAGCTTGTTAATATCATAGAGTTCACCTAGGCTCAGAGCCAGACTGTGGAGCTCATTTGTAGAAGGCAATTTTGGCAGAGTTTCTAATTGCTTTTTAAAGTTGCCATATAGATTACATAAAGGAAAACCTTATCTTACACTGATTAAAATCAACAGATTGACTTTTGGTAAAGAATATAAAGGTAACATTTCAATGACAGGACTTTGTTAAAAGACTCAATAATATAACACATTTAGGAAAATAAATGTTTTGAAATAGTTATAATTAATATTTTAAAAATATTCCTTTGGAAGATAAATTGGTCTTGTTTTTAGAAACAACTTCACTACTGGATAAATTCAAATGAGAACATAATTTATCTGTAAGGTCGTTCTTGAAAAAAATAGTTAAGTTCTATTTTTGGTCTTTAAAACTCTTAAAGAACAATTTCTTCAGCTTGTAAATTTTAAGAAAAATCCATATAGCATACAGCCTATTTAATAGTCAGACAATATATTAATAAGTGAAGCAATATGTATTAAATGCAGCAGGTGGTGCTGTGATAAAACTTTTGTTCCTTATAGAGTTTAAAATTCATGTATACTCTGCGTAATTGCTAAATATATATTTATGTATATATATTCTAAACAAGACAAATCTAAACAATCTAGCAACTTTGTTCTATTACTCTTTTATTTCCAGTGTTTATTTTTTAGCTACAAAATTAAGTATAGCAATGTTAATGTTCCTTGAACTAAATTCTATCAAAAAGAAAAAGGAGTACACTGTAAAGGGATCCAGAGGCACAGATCCTTATTTCTCAAAATATTTTAATATATATTTTAATTTCATATGAGTTACTCTAACTTCTCATTCTTAATAACTAGGGTTTAGTTGTTTCCTTAATATTTATGTAAGAAAATTCAACCCAAAACCAAGAAGACAATAAATGTCATTTGGTGATTCTATTATACTTTCAGTGTATTTCAAGTCATTAAAGTAGAAATCTCAATGGAAAAAATAACTGAGTATTATATGAACAACATGAACTTTTAAAAATTCATTTTAATAGAGTTTTGAAAGGAGAATTATAGAAAACTGTTAAGAGTAGTGGCTTGGGTTTGTTTGGCATATTGAAGTATAATGATACACATATCTAATACTTTATTTGCATTGGTTCTAATTAAATTAGTGCATTTCAATCCTGACTTTAGAAGCTTCCCAGGTACCTGTGGAACATCTTTAAGAGAATCCCAGGCAATCTAATCTGATAGGTGTCTTTATAGTGCTGGCCTTGCTAAAATACTGCTGCCATTCTTATTTACAGATATATTAAGAATAGTAGCACACCAGAGCATATCCAAACTTCTGAAGTTGTCTTTCAGTGGTCTAATATCCAATTTTTAGCCAGAGACAGAAATCCTTGTTAAAATTCATTTGGCAAGTTTGTATAAAGTCACATTTTGAAATAACCATTCAGAAAGAAGTAAAGTAATGCTGTTCAAATTTTTTGGAAGCATATTAGTTATAATCAAATATGGAAAATAAATTGTCCTTGTGATATTTAATATAAATCATGTTTTATTTCTTCATGCCAATTGTTTTAGTACTAAAATACGAAAATTTTAAAGAAAATTTACCCTATCTTGATGTAATACCTTTTCTCTCCCTTTCCCATTGAGTTCTAACAAATTAAGGGAAAATTGATCTAAATTTAGCCTGTGATCTCTCGTCATTTAGTTTTTGTTTCTCTTCTGATTTTGTTACAGTGATGATGCTCTTTTTTATCCTTCTGATTACCAACTTCACTACTGATATGCAGATGATTTTGAATTGTTTTTCAGCTGATTACCTGGCTCAGGCATTTGCTTCTCTCTGGATGAAGGGAGAACATTGCTTTTGGAGTATCTAGCAGTTCCAGTAATATTAGGTCATTTGAGAATATCCAGTAAAGGACTCCCATCCAATGTCATTGATAGTTTGTTTTAGATGACAGTAGGCCTCGTAGGGAAACTGAAGCCAACGTAGTATCAATCATTTTATATCCAAAATTAATAGTTTCTCTGAGTCCTCTCAAATTTATGTAATATGGAATATGTGGCCTCTTAAACTTATATAAAACTGTCCTTTGGTGCTGGGTTTGTGGCTTACTGTTAGAGCGCTTGCCTAGTACAAGTGAGGCACTGGGTTCAATCCTGAGCAACACATGAAAAATAAAATTAAATTTAAAAGAGAATTATGTTATTTATTTAAACTGTACCTTGTTCTTTCTCTACTGATACTATATTCATACTATAGCATTAAAACTGCTGTAATCACTAGCCTCTGGCTGTTCATACTAACATGCTTTCCATTCTATAAAATCTAAACCTAACAGAATAGCTGCCTGTCTTTGTACCCTTCATAAGAATGTGATAAATTTGTTGTACCCCCTAAAACTAATAGCTGCCATTTGGTCTTTAATGCTAAAGAAATATTTTTACTATTCCACATTTAAAGTAATATAGTAGATTCCCTGGGACCTTAAAGATGATTATAATATCCATAGTGGCCATCTAAAGCACATATAACAGCTCCCCTGTAGACTTCAATAATAATACAGTATTCCTATTATGGCCATTCCATGTCCTCCTTTAAACAGTATATGCTTACAATAGCATGGAAAACTATACAAGAGCTGTCCTTTAATATTAATATAATTTGCCTGATATTACAATATCAGAAATGGATATCAGAGACATTCAGAGTACTCAAATACTAATATAATATCCAAGCTATAGAGTATCAAATACGAATATAGAAGCTGTGCTGTGGCCTCTAAATCTAATGTGTTATTCATAGCCTAGCATCTAAAATGAATATACTAGCTCCCCTCTATCTTGAAATACTAATATTATATCCATATTATCACCTACAAAACCAATGATATATATGTCCTGTAGCCTTTAATATTACTATATGCCATCTTCTCCATAAACCCTGAAAACAATATAAGTGTGGATTTTAATATTCATTTAATATCCTTGATATAACATCTAAAACTAGTAAACAGATGTTCTGTAGCATTTAACATTAGCATATTTATATTACAAAGTATGCTAATAAAATATATACATTTTGGGGGCATTAAATAATGTTTATGAGATATCATTAAAATTAATGTATTAACTACCATGTTGATTTTAATCCTAACATGACATGCATACTTGAGTTTCTAAAACTGACCTAATGGTTTATTTGTGGCTTTTAATACTAATATGATATCTATACTGTGACTTATCAAACTGATATGATAGCTGCCTCTTAATATTGATGTAATATTCATACTATAGAAGGTACAATTAGTATAATAACTGCCCTGAGCTTTTAATACTATTACATTATCCAAAGGATAGCATTTATATTAACATAATAGCTTCTGTAGATCTTGGATATTGATCGAAGAGGTGTGAAATAGCATCCAAAACAAATATAATAGCTGTTATGTAGTCTATTGTGCAAAAATAATATCCATAATAAAATACCTCATGATAATGCAATATCTGTCCTTAGTTATTAATAGTAATGTAATACTCATACTACACCATCCAAAAGTGACGTAATAGTTGTCCTGTGGACTGTAGTCCTATTATAGAATCCATACTGGTTTAGAATCCTCATGTCTAGGGCTGCTCTTCATGAGCTTCACTGGGAGTGAGGAGAGAGGTAAGACTGAGCACTACCTGGACCCAGGATGCAAATTCTCAACAGGCTCCATTAGAAGCAAACCATGCTCAGTAACTGAAAGAGTTCAGAAGGCAGCTGATCAAGCCACATAAAAGGCATGGTCTTTGTCCCACTTCTCTGGGAGAATCCTGTCACCAGTAATGCAACTGCAATGAAACCTCCCTCAGTCATACACAGGGTTCCATGCCACCTGGGATTTGCTCCTTCAGATCTGAGTTGCAGTCTTGCACCTGAGACCAACTAGGTGGCACTTAAGTCCCATGGTCTCTCTGTCAGGATCACCATACCCTGAGTACACAGATGTGAGGATATGAGGAGGGACAGATGTAGCCTGCGCTGCCTTGCTGCCCCTTAAACAAGGCCAGAGGGCCAAGTCTGTGGGCTGTGTTTCCAAGGTGTCTCAATCTCACACTGCCATTGATTGTTCTGGCTTCACACTGTGCTGTTAATCACTGTATTTTCCTAGTTTGAATTTCAGTAGGGAAACTGTGGTCATAGTATTTCACTTGAAAATGTATTATTTTATCTATGTGGGTCTAACAGAAAAATCATAATTTTAAAAGAACATATGCTCTTGTGATTTTTCTGTTGAGAGTTTTGCACACCACACCTTTGTCTTTGATGCCCTTCTTAGGGAATAGTACAGGCCTCAGAGCTTGGGGCCTCAGGGTTTGGATCTGGTCATGCTGCGCTTCAGAGTGTGTAAGCACTGGGACAACTGGGTAGAGATCCATGTTGAGGATATTGGTAGAAAGATGTATTGGAGGCAAGGGACTAACACTCAGGTAGGCTTTATAGATGTGCTTGTTCATGGGACTTCTTTGTTAAGACAGTGATTCTGTTTCCAGAGGAATCAAACACCTCTGGAACCCAGGATCCATCACCCCTTTTCTGTGATTTCTTTTTTCTCCTGTTTTGGAGAGTTAAGCAAAGATCCCAGCAAAGCAATTTTTAGGCATTTTCCAAGAGTGGTCAATAAAGATAAATTATCACTAACTGACCTTGTTAGCTTAAAGACTTTTTACAGTGACTTGGAAACTGACTGAACTTCTGCTCATTTCATGGTCCTAACAGGCCTGCCAAAGCTCATACAGGGCTCTTCCTCCTTCCTGAAGAAACTTAGTGGATAGGGAATGTTATCACATAATGCCATAATGTCATCAATTGAATACCTACAGGAGCAGGAGCTAAGAGGGGAGAGTTTTCCATTACTTTGATTTTTACCAGCTTAAAAACAGGGACTATTTCCTTATTTCCTTTTTTCCAAATTCACTGGTGCCTCAGGGCTTAACAAACTCAGCACCATTCACAGTTGCAGGTCTTCCTTGTGATGATCCTCCCCATTTGTTGTTTCCCCATAAATTTCAAGAACATAGAAGCATTCAGCAATGCCCTATCCTGGGAGCCCTCCCACAGGGGTGATTGTGCATCTGAGTAATAATATTCAAGTCTCTCTAAGCCAGTGGTCTATCATCAGACTCTCACCTTTGTGGGAAGGTACTGAGAAGCCAATTAGTTCTGTGTGCACAAGCAAGATGGTTCTAAGGTTTTGAGATGGTTAGTAATTTTTTATGTTTCTTAATAGATGAGAAGGAGATCAGCTTCTTGTGCTCATTCAAAAGTGGGCACAGGGCACTCAGGGAACCTGCATTAGATTAATGACTATCCCCTGAAGAGAGTGGTTACCTAGTCCTTTTCTATTTTCCAAGACTGAATTCTCAGTCCTTCTCTGCTCCAGTAACCTTAGCTATTGAAGAAATATTGCCTTCTGAGTTGGTTCTTCATTCTTCTACTGGGACTTCTTTCCAAATTTTAATTAGAAGAATAGAAACTGTCTTCAACAACACAAAAAGAAGTGAACTGCTGTGACCTTGAAATAAGCAATGCAGACGTTCCTTAAAGAAATAGAGAAAGATAATTCCACTTCCATGGTTATGACCATGGTATTGAACAAAGTTTTGGAAATTTCACACCATCATTTATTCTCGATAGAAATTGCATTCATGAATTTTATGAACAAAATATTTTTATCTAGGTGAGTTATTTAGAAATGGAAACAGAAGCGCCAGTTTCTTGCTATTTAATGGGGTCCCTGGAACTTTGCCTGCTGCCACACAAATTTTCCAAAACATCTCAGGAATTATAGCAGTGCCACTGCTATGGGACTGTGGAGACAAAAGAGACTTCTGATGCCCACATCTTGGAAGAGAAATACCATGGTTCTTGCTAATTTAGGTTTTTTTGAAACCAGATGCTGATGTGGATTTACTTAGATGGCGAAGCTACAGGTTTTGGACAACAGAATTCTCTGGTCCAGTGATCCCTTGTAGTGTACTCACATCATACAATGAGAAGAAATAGTGAAACAATCCTGAATTTCACAGGAAGCATTGGGAGGTCTATGGCACAGGGGTCTGTCTCTGAAAATCAGTCATGACAAACTTCCAGTGGGGCAGAGTGGAAACAAGGACAAGGTAGAAGTTGATTTCCCCTCTTTCACTGTTGGATTCACACCATGGTAGAGTTGTATGTCATCCCTTGTCCCTCTCCTTTCTGTTGTGTTTTCTGTACGTTGGTGCATTACAGACACATGACTCAAACATTAGTGTTCCCAAGGAGTACATATATAAATGGCCTTATACACCTGATGACAACTTCAGAAGCATACACTAGAATAATCCCAGGGGAATAAATGGCAAAAGTATTAAGGTCTTGTAAGGCATAATGACTTCTTCAGGACCACCCACATGGCCAGAAGGAGGAAATGGGTCTGATTCAAACTGTCTTTCCAAACCAGGTGAGTTGGTTACACCTGAGACAGCCTGGGGACCAGATTCAGGGTGTGTTGATGTAACCATGTCCACTTGTGTATACATCAAGGCAAGATGGGAGAAACCTGCATCTCAGTGGGCCATTAGAACCATCTTATGTAAGAGAGGGATTTGGGTATGGAGTCCCCAAGGAAGTGACCTCACTTCCTTGGCAGTAGAACCCACAGAACGTGGAACCCTAGTAGCTAGGCACCCACATTCCAGATAAACTCCCATTCTGCTTGCTTGTGTTGAGAAAGTAAGTCCAGAGCTATGATTTCTTGTTGTCTACTCATCTTTGGATGCTTATTTCTCAGGAAAGACCCTAGTAGGGTCCTTTCCCAAGATTGGAAGCACTGTATCAATGTTGGGACCAACAACTCTGGTGATATTTCCCAAGAAGACCAGAGATGAAACAGGACAGGTCATTGGAAGTGAGTAGAGTCTAGCCCTCCATTCAGATTCCCATTTAGATAGCACCAGACCCTCATAAAGCCCTCCTACACCCTTCAGAGGGCCCTCCCTACATGTCAGAGAGCCCACCCTAAACCCTAATCCTAGGCCTAACCTAACCCTAATCTCATAGTGCTCTCCCTTCACCAGTTTTTCTCCCTACTCATCTCGCCAAACTCTTACTACTCACCTCAAATGGCCCTCCAAACACAGTTCACTGAGTTCTTTCTACAATTTTGAGTGCACACACCCTGTGCCACTTTGTGAGCCATCCCAACTCAATTCAGGGGGCCCTCTCACACATAAAAATAGTCCTAGGACAAGCATCATATAGCCCTCTTACACAATTCATACACACCTCCTTACACAGCTCAGCAGCTGCACACTACCAATCTTAGAGACCTTTCTCTACACATATTATAGTATGCTCCATAAACATCAATGGAAACCATCTTATATCAAGAGCAGTACCTACTTGTGTAGACAACCTGAGGTAGACATCCATATATACATTACTGAGTACAAATTATATGCCTATACAAGACCTTTGTACTAACTATATTCTTTAAACACCTCAGAGAGAATTTCCACTCACCTCACAAAGCCCTGACTAGACATCTCAGCTCTTTCCACTCACCTCAGAGGTCTTTCCTATACACTGCAAAAGCCCTAATTATCCAGTTATGTGAGCCCTCCCTCTCATAGCAAGAAGTCCACTGACAAACCTTACAAATCCCCCCTACACCTTTCAGAAGGCCCTCCCTACATATATCAGAGAGACCTCCCTACACAAAGAGAACCTGTTTTAACACAACAGAGAACATTTCCTACACACCAGAAACACATTCCCCTACACATCTAAGTAATCCCACCCTACTCCCATCAAGAGCCCTTCCTACACACCTCAAAGTGCCACGCATACACAGCTTAGGGATGCTTCCTCCACATTTTATTGAGCAACACCCAAATAACTCAGATAGCCCTCTTTATACATCCCAGCAAGCACTCCCTATAAACACCAGAGAGAGGTTACTTCACACCTCAGACTGCCCATGCTGCACACCTCAGCCAGTGCCACATACACAACACAGATAGATCTCACTTTTATGCAGACCTCTCCCTACTCATCTCTGGGTGCTGCATACACACACTTTCTCCATTGAAAGCCCTCACAAGCACTTCAGAGATTTCTTATACTATCCTCAAAAAACCCTCCCATCAAAACATAGTGTGTTCTCCCTACACATATCAGAGAGGTCTCACTGTTCACTTCAGGGGGTCCTCCCTCCACAAATGTGTTAACATCTCTACTCAGTCATAAGGCCCCTTGCACCCCCATAGATCCCGTGGCATATCTAACAGAAAACTCCCTACACACCTGTGAGAACCCACATACACACATCGGAATGCCATCCTTATGATTTAAATGAGTCCTCACTATACACCTCAGAGAACCTACACTACAAAGCTCAGAGAGTCTTCCCTAAACATCTCAGCAAGTCTGACCTATGTGTGACATAGGCCCCCTTCACACTTCATAAGGTCCTCCTTTCTGCATCAGTTTTTCCTCCCTACTTCTTTTACAGAGCTCTCACTACTCAGCTAAAAAGCCTCCAGAAACAACCCACTATTCATCTCAGTACACATTATTTATACAGCTGAGTGACCCCTCCCAACTCACCTCAGAAGGACCACCCACAAACGTCATGGAGACCTCTGACACACGTCATAGATCTCTTCTTCTAAACAGATCAGAGACTGCAAGTTACCAACCTCAGAGTCCTCTCTGCACACCTCAAAGTAACCTTCATTCACATCAAAAAAAAGCCCTTCGAACTTACCTCAACAGCAGTCTCTACACACCTCAGAGAGACTTCCCTACACAACTCAGCAAGTACAAATTAGATTCTTTAAAAATCTTCTTTACTAACTAAACTTCATTTCAAGTACTCTCTAAACCCTCAGAAAGCCCATCTACTCACCTCAGAAAGTCCTCAATACATGCTTAAAGGAGCCCTTTCAATTCACAACAGAGGCCTTCCCTATGCATTCAAAATACTGAGCCCAACCCAGAACCCAACCCTAACTCTAACCCTAATACTAGCCCACCATACATACCACAGAGCGCCCTTGCTGACATTGACAGTGACCATGACCCTGACCTTGACACATTACTGATCCTAATGCTAAACAACCTCATAAAACCCTCCCTTCTACCTCAGTGTTTTCTCCCTCATTTCACAGAGCTCTCATGCCCTACCTTAAAAGGCCCACCAGACACTACTCATTAAGCCCTTTCTACAATTCACAGACACCTCCCTATGCACCTCTGTGAGCCCTCCAAGCTCACCTCGGGAAACCCTCCCACACACCACTAGGAGACCTCAAACACATTTGTAGAGCTCTTACACATGTCACAGTTTCCTCCTTCCACAGTCACATACTACCATCCTAAAGCACCTCCCAAATACTCTCAGGTTACCCTCCTTAGACATCAAAGAAAGCTGTTCTACTTACCTCAAATGCATTTCCCACACACTTCAGAGGGACACCCTTACACATCTCAGTTTGTACCAGTTAGATTCCTTTGCAATCCAGTTCTGATTAAACTTCTTTTCAAGTGCACTATACGCACCGCAGAGAGTCTATCTACTGTTACGGAAAGTCTTCAATATACACCTCATAGAGCCCTTTTGACTCACCACAGAGGCCTTCCCTATAAATTGCAAATACTGAAACTGACCCTGAGTTTGACACTAACCCTAATTTAAGCCTACACCTCAGCCCTCCCTACATTCCAGGGAGCCCTCCCTGACACTGACACTGACCATGAACCTGAACCTGACCCTAGATCCTGATCCTAAGCTTAATAGTGCCTTTCTCATTCATCAGTTTGTTCTCCCTACTCATCTCACAAATCTCTGACTACTCACCTTGAGTGGCCCTTGAATCACAATTCGGTGAGCCCTTTCTACACTTTAGAGCACCTCCCTGATTGACCTGTGTGAACCCTCTCAACTCATTGCAGGGGCACTTCCACATGTGTAAAGCATCCCTCTGGCACACATAATAACACCCTACACACTCAGACGCCACACCCTGCAAACCTCAGAGGGCCCTCTGTACACACATCTTAGTTTCCTGCTGACACATCAAAGAATACCCTCACTACACATCTGGAGAACTGTCCCTACACACCTCAGAGAGACATCCTTACAGACCTCAGTGAGTACTCAATGTGGATTTTTGGAATCCTTCCCTAATCACCTCAGTGAGTCTCTGTACTCATCTCAAGGAACCCTCATAATACACCACAGAGAACCATTACAAAAATTCAGAGAGCTGTTTCAACACACCACAGAGGCCTTCCCATTAAAATCCAAATACTCATTTGGATCCTGACACCAACACTGAACAAAATCTTAACCATCTAACTCTAACACTAACCCCCTAATTCTAATACTAACTATAAATATAACCATAATCCAAGCCCTAACCTCAAAAACTAACCTTAAACCTAATAGTTACCCTCCCTTTTCAGGTCAGAATCATCTCCATACAAAAATCTCAGAAGCCTCCCTACACATCCGAGTGCCCTCCTGACACATTGAATAATGTCCTCACTTCAAGAGAAGTCCCTACACACCTGAAATAGACATATCCCTATGCAAAAAAGTGAGTACATACAATGCTCCTTTTCAAGCCCTTCTAAACACCTGAGTGAACCTTTCTATTAATCTCTAAAACCCTCACTACACTCTTCAGAAATCCCTTTTGACTGGCCTTCCATATACACCAAAAATACCCCTAATTCCTTAATTGAGCACTAACGCTCATGTCAATTAGCCTGCCTATGAACCTCATAAACCCCTCCTATACCCCTCAGAGACCCCTCCCAAAATACCTCATAGCACCCTCCTTCCACAATGAAAAGAATCCACTTTCACACCTCAGAGAAATTCCTATATGCCTCAAACATTCCTCCCTATACATCTAAGGATTTCCTCCCTACTCACTTTAAGAACACTTCCTACTATAAATCCCATCCATACACACCTTAAGGACACACCCTCCACACTTCCTTTTGCAAACCCTAAAAAACTCAGAAAGCCCTCCTTATACATGCCAGAGAGTAATCCCTAAAAATGCCAGAGAAATGTTAATTCAAACCTGAGAATGCTCCTGCTACACACCTCAGCAAACCCTACCCACACATCTCAGATGGGCCTCAATATTCACCGAAAACTCTCCCTACTCACCTCCAAGTGCCTTACAAACACACCTCAGAGATTCCATCTACTATCCTAAAAGAAACCTTCCACCACAGGGCGTCCTCCTTGCTCATATCAGATGGATCTCTGTGTTTACTTCACAGGGCCCTCCTGCGTGGGCAAGAGCCATTTTTCACACCTCATAGATAGCTTCTGCACACCTAATGGAGATTTCTCTACACAACTCAGCCCACACAACAAACCTCAGAGAGCCCTTCCACTCCTACACACCTCACAGTCACCTTCCTCCACATCACAGAAATCCCTCCACACTCACATCAAGCACCCTTGCTACACATCAGAGGGCCATCCATTCACACAATAGAAACCTGTACTACGCACATCACTTATCAATCCCTACAGAACTCGGAGATCAGTTGCCAAATACTACACACCATCTCGCTACAGTACTTTACAATTCAGAGGACTCTGTTACACACGCATAGAGCCCTCCTTTCACTCAGTTTGTCCTCCTTATTCACATCACAATTCTCCACTTACTCACCTTAGAAAAACATGTCTACACCCATCAGAGTGTACACACCTCTCACCAAAGAGAACACTACCTAAACATCCTATTCAACCATCCTCTGTACAAATCTCAGAGAGTCTTCCATACAAACCTCAGAATACCATTTCATCAAACCTCAAACCTCAAAAATGCTACCTCTGCATCTCAGGTAGCCTGCACTACTCCCCAAAAAGCCCTCTCTATTCACTGCCAAAGGCCAAAACTACAAAACTCAGAGAGTCCTCATGATACTCCATTGAGTGCCCTCCCAAAACACCTCAGAGATTCCCTACACTATCTTCAAAGGAACCTTCCATCAAATTTTAGTATGTTCTTCTTACTCAAATCAAAGATATTACACTATTCACTTCAGAGGGCCTCCCGTACACAACCGAGACAGCATTTCTCCTCAGATGTAAAGCCCTCTTACAACCCTCATAGATTCTTCTGCACAACTAATAGGGACCACTCTACACACTCCTGAGAGACTTCCCTTCACATATCAGTGTGCCATCTGTATGCATTTCAATGAGTTCTCACTAAACACCTCAGGGAACATGCACACCAAAGCTCAGAGAGCCTTCCCTACTCATCTCAGTGAATCCTACCTACACACCAAAGAGATACTCCACTCCACACCTCATAATGCTTGTCTTTCTACATTTGTCCTCCATACTCATAGAGCTCTCTCTGCTCACCTCAAATGATTCTTCGAGCGCAACTCACTAGAGTTCTTTCTATTCATTTCAGTAAACACTCTGTATAGACCTGTGTGAGCCCTCTCAACCCCTCATAGTTGGACAACCCACACGTGTCTAATAGCCCTCTGACATGTCATAGAGTTCTCCTGCACACCTCATAGTGTACTCTACACAGTTCAGACCATGCACTACTAACCTCAGAGAGCCCTCCCTACACACTTTACAGTATCCTCCATGCACATAAATAAAAGAATTCCCTAATTACCTCAAAGCAATCTCTATAAACCTCAGAGAGACATCCATACATACCTCACTGAATACAAACTATACTTGTTTTAAAGCCCCATCTGCTAACTATACTTCTATGCAAATCCTCTCAAAATGCCACAAATAGCCTATCAATGTACCTCAGAGAGCCTTCAATGCACACCTCAGAGAACAGTTTTGAGTCACTACAAAGACCTTCATAGGCCTTCTATGTACAACACAAATGCTGACCTTGATCCTGAACCTTAAAAGACCCAGAGTACAGAGATAGAACACAGAGCACATGGTCTAGAGTACAGAGCCCAGAGCACAGAGAATACAGCACAGAGCCAAGATAACAGAATACAGAGACCAGAGAGAGACCAGAGCTCAGAGACAGAGCCCAGAGCACAGAGACCACAGCCCAGAACTCAGAGCACAAAGACCAAAGTACAGAGCAAAGAGCAAGAGCAAAGAGCCAGAGTCCAGAGCCAAGATCCAGAGCACAGAGACAAAACAAAGGGCACTGAGCCCAGAGACCAGAGCACAGAGCACAGAGCACAGAGCCCACAGCCCAGAATATAGAGCCCAGAGCACAGAGTTCAGAGCCCAGAGCCAAGAGCACTGAGGCAAGAGCACAGAGTCCAGAGTCCAGAGCACAGAGTCCAGAGCCCAGAGCACAGAGTTCAGAGCCCAGAGCCAAGAGCACTGAGGCAAGAGCACAGAGTCCAGAGTCCAGAGCCCAGAGCACAGAGGTTAGAGTCCAGAGCCAAGAGCACCGAGGCAAGAGCACAGAGTCCAGAGTCCAGAGCCCAGAGCACAGAGGTTAGAGTCCAGAGCCAAGAGCACTGAGGCAAAAGCACAGAGTCCAGAGTCCAGAGCCCAGAGCACAGAGACCAAAGACCAGACCCAGAGTACAGGGACAGAACAAAGAGACCAATGACCAGAACTCAGAGCACAAAGAACAGAGCACAGGGCATGCACCCAGAACCCAGAGCACAGAGCCAGAGAAGAGAGACCACAGCACAGAGCACACAGCCAGAGCCCAGAGCATAGACCCAGAGTACAGAGACAGAACACAGAGCACATGGCCTAGAGTACAGAGCCCAGAGCACAGAGAACAGAGCCAAGAGAACAGAGTTCAGAACTCAGAGCACAGATCCAGAGCACAGAGACCAGAGCACAGAGCCCAGAGACACATAGTACAGAGCACAGAACCCAGAGCAACCCAAAGTACAGAGACACAATACAGAGAGCAGAGCCAAGAGCTCAGAACAGAGAGCACAGAGCACAGAGACCAGAGCACGGAGACCAGAACCCAGAGCCCACACCCAGAGTAGAGAGACAGAACACATACACCACAGCCCAGGGCTCAGAGCACAGAGCACAGAGAAAGAAGCACAGCAAACAGAGCACAGTGACAGAGCACAGAGGCCAGGGCACAGAGCACAGAGCACAGAGAACAAAGGACAAAGCACAGAGACCACAGCACAGAGCCAAGAGCACAGAGCTCCAAGACAAAGCCCAGAGTACAGAGCACAGAGCACACAGACCACAGCACAGAGCTCAAAGCACAGAGACCAGAGCATAGAGCACAGAGCCTGGGGCACAGAGCAGAGAGCACAGACAACAGAGCACAAGGCACAGAGACCAGAGCACTGAGCAAAGAGACCATAGGACAGACCACAGAATCCAAAGCCCACACCCAGAGTAGAGAGACAGAATACAGAGACCACAGCCCAGAGCTCAGAGCACAGAGAAAAGAGCACAGTGCCCAGAGCCCAGAGCACAGAGCAAAGATCCCAGAGCAAACAGCACAGAGCACAGGGCACAGAGCACAGAGCCAGAGTCCAGAGCACAGAGCACAGAGCACAGAGCACAGAGCCAGAGCCCGATGCACAGAGCCCAGAGCACAGAGCAAAGATCCCAGAGCAAACAGCACAGAGCACAGGGCACAGAGCCAGAGCACAGAGCACAGAGACCAGAGCTCATAGAGAGCACAGTGCACAGACACAGAGACAAGAGCAGAGAGCACCTAGCTCAGAACATAGATCCAGATAGAGGGACAGTACTCAGAACCTACATCCCAGAGCTCACAGCAGAGAGCACAGAGAACAGAGAGCACAGAGCCAGATCCCAGTGCACAGAGTGCAGAGCACAGAGCATAGAGCCAGATCCCAGAGCACACAGCCAGGTCCCAGAGCACACAGCCAGGTCCCAGAGCACAGAGCACAGCCCAGAGCACACAGCCACGTCCCAGAGCACAGAGCACAGAGCCAGAGCACACAGCCAGGTCCCAGAGCACAGAGAACAGAGCCAGAGCACACAGCCAGGTCCCAGAGCACAGAGAACAGAGCCAGAGCCCAGAGCCAGAGCACACAGCCAGGTCCCAGAGCACAGAGCACAAGGTAGAGTACACAGCCAGGTCCGAGAGCACAGAGAACAGAGCCAGAGCACACAGCCAGGTCCCAGAGCACAGAGAACAGAGCCAGAGCCCAGAGCCAGAGCACACAGCCAGGTCCCAGAGCACAGAGCACAAGGTAGAGCACACATCCAGGTCCCAGAGCACAGAGCCAGGTCCCAGAGCACAGAGCACAGAGCCAGAGCACACAGTCAGGTCCCAGAGCACAGACACAGAGCCAGAGCACACAGCCAGGTCCCAGAATACAGAGACAGAACACAGAGGCCTGAGCCCAGAGCTTGGAGTCAGAATACGGAGACAGAAACCAGAGCACACAGCAGAGTGACCAGAGTCCAGAGCACAGAGGACGGAACACAGATCTAGAGCTGAGGGCCAGGGACTGGAGATCTGGGTTTGGGCTCTGGGCTCTGGGCTGTGTGCTCTGTCTCTGAGCTCTGATCTCTGGGATCTGGCTCTATGCTCTGTGCTCTGCACTCTGTGCACTGGGATCTGGCTCTGTGCTCTCTGTTCTCTGTGCTCTCTGCTGTGAGCTCTGGGATGTAGGTTCTGAGTACTGTCCCTCTATCTGAATCTATGTTCTGAGCTAGGTGCTCTCTGCTCTTGTCTCTGTGTCTGTGCACTGTGCTCTCTATGAGCTCTGGTCTCTGTGCTCTGTGCTCTGGCTCTGTGCCCTGTGCTCTGTGCTGTTTGCTCTGGGATCTTTGCTCTGTGCTCTGGGCTCTGTGCATCGGGCTCTGGCTCTGTGCTCTGTGCTCTGTGCTCTGTGCTCTGGACTCTGGCTCTGTGCTCTGTGCTCTGTGCCCTGGGACCTGGATGTGTGCTCCGGCTCTGTGCTCTGTGCTCTGGGACCTTGAGGTGTGCTCTGGCTCTGTGCTCTGTGCTCTGGGACCTGGCTGTGTGCTCTGGCTCTGTGCTCTAGTGCTCGGGGACCTGGCTGTGTGGTCGGGCTCTGTGCTCTGGCTCTGTGCTCTGTGCTCTGGGAGGTGGCTGGGTGCTCTGGGACCTGGCTGTGTGCTCTGGGACCTGGCTGTGTGCTCTGGCTCTGTGCTCTGTGCTCGGGGACCTGGCTGTGTGCTCTGGCTCTGTGCTCTGTGCTCTGGGACCTGGCTGTGTGCTCTGGCTCTGTGCTCTGTGCCCTGGGACCTGGCTGTGTGCTCTGGCTCTGTGCTCTGTGCTCTGTGCTCTGGGACCTGGCTGTGTGCTCTGGCTCTGTGCTCTGTGCCCTGGGACCTGGCTGTGTGCTCTGGGCTCTGTGTTCTGTGCTCTGTGCTCTGGGCTCTGTGCTCTGTGCTCTCTGCTCTGGTCTCTGTGCTCTGGCTCTGTGCTCTGGGCTTTGTGCTCTGGGCTCTGGGCTCTGGGCTCTGTGCTCTGTGCTCTGTGCTCTGGGCTCTTTGCTCTGGGCTCTGTGTTCTGTGCCTTGTGCTCAGTGCTCTGGCTCTGTGCTCTGTGCTCTGTGTTTTGTGCTCTGGTCTCTGTGTTCTGTGCTCTGGGCTCTGGGCTCTGTGCTCTGTGCTTTGGGCTCTGTGCTCTGTGCTCTGGGCTCTGTGCTCTGTGCTCTGTGCTCTGTGATCTGTTCTCTGGGTACTGGGCTCTTGCTCTGTGCCCTGTGCTCTGTGTTCTGTGCCTTCTGCTCTGTGCTCTGTGCTCTGTGCTCTGTGCTGTGGGCTCTGGCTCTGTGCTCTGTACTCTGTGTTCTGTGCCTTGTGCTCTGGTCTCTGTGCTCTGTGCTCTGTGCCCTGTGCTCTGTGTTCTGTGCCTTGTGCTCTGTGCTCTGTGCTTTGTGCTCTGGAATCTGCGCTCTGTGTTCTGTGCTCTGTGCTCTGTGCTCTGTGTTCTGTGCTCTGTGTTCTGTGCTCTGGGCTCTGGGCTCTGGCTCTGGCTCTGTGCTCTGAGCTCTGTACTCTGGGCTCTGGCTCTGTGCTCTGTGCTCTGTGTTCTGTGCCTTGTGCTCTGGTCTCTGTGCTCTGTGCTCTGTGCTCTGGGCTCTGGCTCTGTGCCCTGTGCTCTGTGTTATGTGCCTTGTGCTCTGTGCTCTGTGCTCTGGGCTCTGTGCTCTGTGCCCTGTGCTCTGTGTTCTGTGCCTTGTGCTCTGTTTTCTGTGCTCTGTGCTCTGTGCTCTGTGCTCTGTGATCTGTGCCTTGTACTATGTGCTCTGTGCTCTGTGCTCTGGGCTCTGGGCTCTGTGCTCTGGGCTCTGTGCTCTGTGTTCTGTGATCTGGGCTCTGTGCACTGGGCTCTGGCTCTGTGCCCTGTGCTCTGTGTTCTGTGCCTTGTGCTGTGTGCTTTGTGCTCTGTGCTCTGTGCTCTGTGCTCTGGGCTCTGTGCTCTGGGCTCTGGCTCTGTGCCCTGTGCTCTGTGTTCTGTGCCTTGTGCTCTGTGCTCTGTGCTCTGTGCTCAGCTGTGCTCTGTGCTCTGGGCTCTTTGCTCTGGGCTATGTGTTCTGTGCTCTGTGCTCTGGGCTCTGGGCTCTGGCTCTGTGCTCTGTGCTCTGTGCCTTGTGCTCTGGGCTCTGGGCTCTGGGCTCTGTGCTCTGTGCTCTGTGCTCTGGGCTCTTTGCTCTGGGCTCTGTGTTCTGTGCCTTGTGCTCAGTGCTCTGGCTCTGTGCTCTGTGCTCTGTGTTCTGTGCTCTGGTCTCTGTGTTCTGTGCTCTGGGCTCTGGGCTCTGTGCTCTGTGCTTTGGGCTCTGTGCTCTGTGCTCTGGGCTCTGTGCTCTGTGCTCTGTGCTCTGTGATCTGTTCTCTGGGTACTGGGCTCTTGCTCTGTGCCCTGTGCTCTGTGTTCTGTGCCTTCTGCTCTGTGCTCTGTGCTCTGTGCTCTGTGCTGTGGGCTCTGGCTCTGTGCTCTGTGCTCTGTGTTCTGTGCCTTGTGCTCTGGTCTCTGTGCTCTGTGCTCTGTGCCCTGTGCTCTGTGTTCTGTGCCTTGTGCTCTGTGCTCTGTGCTTTGTGCTCTGGAATCTGCGTTCTGTGTTCTGTGCTCTGTGCTCTGTGCTCTGTGTTCTGTGCTCTGTGTTCTGTGCTCTGGGCTCTGGGCTCTGGCTCTGGCTCTGTGCTCTGAGCTCTGTACTCTGGGCTCTGGCTCTGTGCTCTGTGCTCTGTGTTCTGTGCCTTGTGCTCTGGTCTCTGTGCTCTGTGCTCTGTGCTCTGGGCTCTGGCTCTGTGCCCTGTGCTCTGTGTTATGTGCCTTGTGCTCTGTGCTCTGTGCTCTGGGCTCTGTGCTCTGTGCCCTGTGCTCTGTGTTCTGTGCCTTGTGCTCTGTTTTCTGTGCTCTGTGCTCTGTGCTCTGTGCTCTGTGATCTGTGCCTTGTACTATGTGCTCTGTGCTCTGTGCTCTGGGCTCTGGGCTCTGTGCTCTGGGCTCTGTGCTCTGTGTTCTGTGATCTGGGCTCTGTGCACTGGGCTCTGGCTCTGTGCCCTGTGCTCTGTGTTCTGTGCCTTGTGCTGTGTGCTTTGTGCTCTGTGCTCTGTGCTCTGTGCTCTGGGCTCTGTGCTCTGGGCTCTGGCTCTGTGCCCTGTGCTCTGTGTTCTGTGCCTTGTGCTCTGTGCTCTGTGCTCTGTGCTCAGCTGTGCTCTGTGCTCTGGGCTCTTTGCTCTGGGCTATGTGTTCTGTGCTCTGTGCTCTGGGCTCTGGGCTCTGGCTCTGTGCTCTGTGCTCTGGGCTCTGTGCTCTGGCTCTGTGCTCTGTGCCTTGTGCTCTGTGCTCTGGGCTCTGGGCTCTGTGCTCTGTGCTCTGTGCTCTGGGCTCTGTGTTCTGTGCTCTGTGCTCTGGGCTCTGTGCTCTGTGCTCTGTGCTCTGGGCTCTGTGCTCTGGCTCTGTGCTCTGGGCTCTGTGCTCTGTGCTCTGTGCTCTGGGCTCTGTGCTCTGTCCTCTGGGCTCTGGCTCTTTGCTCTGTGCTCTGGGCTCTGTGCTCTGGGCTCTGTGCTCTGTGCTCTGTGCTCTGTGCCCTGTGCCCTGTGTTCTGTGCCTTGTGCTCTGTGCTCTGTGCTCTGTGCTCTGTGCCCTGTGCTCTGGACTCTGTGCTCTGTGCCCTGTGCTCTGGGCCCTGTGCTCTGTGCTCTGTGTTCTGGGCTCTGGGCTCAGTGCTCTGTGCTCTGGTCTCCTGTCACTGTGCTCCTTTCTCTGGTCTCTGTGCTCTTTATTCTGTGCTTTGTGCTCCATACTCTGTGCTCTCTCTCCTGGCTCTGTGCTCTGGCTCTATTCTCTGTCTCAATACTCTGGGTCTCGGCTCTGAGCTCTGTCTCTCTTCTCTGTGTCCTGGCTCTGGGCTCTGGGCTCTTCTAGGCACTGTGTTCTGTTCTCTGTGCTCTGTGCTCCAAACTCTGTGCTCTGGGCTCTGGATCTAGGCTCCAGCTCTGTGCTCCACACACACTGCTCTAGGCTCTGGCTCTGTGCTCTCTGATCTGTGCTCTGGGCTCTGGGCTTTGTGCTCTGTGCTCTGGGCTCTGGGCTTTGTGCCCTGTGCTCTGGGCTCTGGGCTCTGTGCTCTGCACTCTAGTCTCTCATCACTGTGCTCAGTGCTCTGTGGTCTGTACTCTCTACTCTGTGCTATGTGCTCTAGGCTATGTCTCTGTGCCCTGGGACTTGTGCTCTGGGCTCTGAACTCTGTGGTCTGGGCTCGGGGCACTGTCTCCGACTCTGGGTCTAGAATCTTTGCTCTGTGCTCATTGCTCTTCATTCTGTGCTCTGGGCTCTGGCTCTAGGCTCCTGCTCTGAGACCAGAGCACAGAGACCATAGTGCAGAGCCCAGAGCCCAGAGACCAGACCTCAGGGACAGAGCACAGAGCACAGAGCACAGAGCACAGAGCCCAGAGACCAGAGCTCAGGGACAGAGCACAGAGCACAGAGCACAGAGCCCAGAACCCAGAGCTCAGTGACAGAGCACAGAGCACAGACCTCAGAGACCAAAGACCATATCTAAGAGCCCACATCCCAGAGTAAAGAGCACAGAGCCCAGTGCACTCTGCCCAGAGCATA
Organism: Sciurus carolinensis; assembly: GCF_902686445.1. Taxonomy (NCBI): domain Eukaryota; kingdom Metazoa; phylum Chordata; class Mammalia; order Rodentia; family Sciuridae; genus Sciurus; species Sciurus carolinensis. The sequence goes on from NW_025920339.1 coordinate 142,433, forward strand.
GATCCAGAGTACAGAGACAATACACAGAGCCTACGTCCCAGGATCACAGCACAGAGCACAGGAACAGAGCCAGAGCCCAAAGTACAGAGTGCAGAACACAGAGCACAGAGCACAGAGTATAACTCAGAGAATAAAGAGAGTTCAGATCCCAGACCCAGAGTATTCAGACAGAGCCTAGACCCAGAGCCCAGAGCACACACCCCAGAGCACAAAGCACACAACCTAGAGCCCAGAGCAGAGAACACAGAGAACAGAGCCCAAAGCCCAGAGCTCAGAGCCAGAGCCAGAATACAGAGATGGCAAAGAGAACACAGAAGAATGATCAGAGTCCAGAGCACAGAGCACAGAGCCCAGTATCCAGACCAAATATAGAGTGACAGAACACAGAGACCAAAGCCCAGAGCTAAAATCACAGAGCACATAGACTACAGCACAGAGCCCAGAGACCAGAGCTGAGAGCCAGAGCACAGAGCACAGAACTCAGAGACCAGATCACAGAGCACAGAATACAGAGACCAGAGTAGAGAGCACATAGCTCAGAGCATAGATCCAGAGTACAGAGACAGAACAGAGAGCCCACATCCCAGAGCTCACAGCACACAGCACAGGGAACAAAGAGAGAGCCCAGAACCCAAGTCCAGAGTGCAGAGCACAGAGCCAGAGCACAGAGCACAGAGCACAGAACCAGACCACACAGCCAGATACTAGAGTCCAGACCCAGAGTACAGAGACATAACACTGAGCCCAGAGCCTAGAGTACAGAGCACAGAGCACAGAGAACAGTGAGCAGAGCACAAATAGTCCAGTGCCCAGAGCAATTGTAGAGAAACAGAGCATAGTGACCAGATCCCAGAGCTCAGAGCCCAGAGCACAGAGAAAAAAGCCCAGAGACCAGAGCTCAGACATAGAGCACAGAGCCCAGAGTCCAGAGCACAAATCAACAAGCCCAGAGCACAGAGCCCAGAGGACAGAGACCAGAGCACAGAGCACAGAGCTCAGAGAAAACAGACCAGAGCACAGAGCACAGAACTCAGAGACCAGAGACAGAGCACAGTTCACAGAGCACTGAGCCCAGACCCAGAGTCAGAAACAGTGACAAGAGCCAGAGCTCAAAGCACAGAGCCCAGAGCACACAGCACAGAGCACAGAGTCAAGCCTGAGCTGAGAGTACAGAGCACAGAGCACTGAGTAAAGAGCACAGAGACCAGAGCACAGAGCACAAACCAGAGCACAGAGCACAGAGCTGAGTGCCCAGACACAGAGCTCTAGGCCCTGGCCCTGGGCTCTGGATCTATGCTCTGTCATCTGGGCTATAGGTTCTGTGCTCTGAGCTTGGGTCTCTTTGCTGTGTTCTCTGTGCTCTGACTTGTGGGTTCTGTGCTCCTTTTCTCTACACTTGGTCTGGGTTATGGGCTCTGTGCTCTGTGCTCTGGTCTCTGTTTTCTGTGCTCTGAGTAATGGCCTCTGGGTTCTCTGTTCTGTCTCTGTACACTGGGTCTGGGCTCTGGGATTTGTGCTCTGGTCTCTGTGCTCTGTGCTCTGGGCCCTGTGCTCTGTCTTCTAGTATCTGTGCTCTGTGCTATGCATTCTGTGCTCTGGGCTCTGTGCTCTGGGCTCTGCTCTGTGCTCTGACTCTGGGCTCAGGCTCTGTGCTCTATGCTCTGTTCTCTGGATCTGTGATTTGTGCTCTGGTCTTTGTGCTCTGGCTCTGTGGTCTGGGCTGTGAGTCTGTTCTCTGTGCTCTGAGCTCTGGATCTGGGCTCTGGGCTCTGGGTCTGGGTCTTTGTGCTCTGTTCTCTGTGCTCTGGCTTTCAGCTCTGGGCTCTGGCTCTTCTTTCTCAGCAAGTCCTGTTACACATTTGGATGTGCTTTCACCTATTCTGTATTGATATTCAGGTTTTTGCCCATTTTGAGTCTTTGCTTTTGCATTTGAGCACAGATTTTTATGAATAAATTTCTGATATTCTTGTGTACTCTGTATTGTGAGAACCATGATTCAGTGTTGCTTATCCCAACATGATGTCGTTCACACTTAAATTCATGGGAGTAGGTGGTCTAAATTAAAAATCAGCATACATATCATCAGCTGTCCCTTGCAAGCAACGGGAGAGAGCCTGAAACTCACAAGGGCATTGATGTCCTTTCAAGGGGAATTAGGGTCAATAATGATGGTTGCTTACAGAATGATCTGGCACTGACTACTCACTGTATTGGTACAGTATGTCGAAGCTGAAGAAATGTCCTGGAATTTTGGTGTAGACCTTAAGCACGACCATTTTGTTAGTGTCTCTTCACTGAAGTTGGTTTTCAGCACCCGCCCATCTGCATTCCATGCCCCCCAGAGGTCCTGACTCTTCCTTTTTGACTATTCAGCTTTGAAACTTCCTAACCATTCCTCTTTCAGCACAGTGCATGTTCAAATTTGGTATTATGCCCAGTGAAAATGTGTTCGTCATGCCAACAGCAGGTCCTTGTTTCATCCACTGGCTGGTGCTCTGCATCTTACAGGGGCTGGTAATAGGACGCTTGGCCTTTCCCAGAGGGCCTTGTGCCACAGAGGCACTAGTCTGGTCAAGGGAATGAACATTTGGGTGAACGCAGATTGGCCAGATGTTTCTGCATCTGAAGGTGAGTTGAAGAGCCTCTGGAAACATCACAGCAGCCCAGTTGTAAGACAGAAGCTAAGGTGGTTGGCCCTGGCAGGAGAGGTGAGCACAGAACATCTCTCCTTGCTTGACAGCTCCTTCTCCTTCCTGTCCTCCATCCAACATGCTGAGTGAAAGACTCCTCATGAGCCATGCCAGCAGCCACCCACCTCCACTTAGAAGACCAGCTCCCCAGGTTCCAGCTGTCTCCTGTTAGGGCTTTCTGGGAAAGTAGGGGCAACCGACCTGACTGGGCGTGATGTTTCCCAATTCAAGTAGCACCTAAGCCAGGGAGCTGCACTGCACCCTCCCCTGCCCTGAGCTGTCAGCAGCCATCATGCCACATGGCTGCTAGGGCCCTAGGCCAGTTCCCTGACTCGGCAAAATTGCTGGTGTGCCCAGACATGGAGGAGAGGTTTCAGAGGGCCATGCCAGCTGGGGCTGGTGCTAAGCTTGGTAACCCACGTGCCCTCATGCAGCACTTCGTCCCTGCCTCGTCCCCTTAGACCTCATGGGGCCTCATTGCCCACAGCAGGAGCTAGGTGACTGGGCTGTCATGAAGCCTGGTGTGGCCAGATGAGCACAGCGCCACCTAGCAGGCCATGAGTGTAGTGCCAGCTGTCAGTCTTCAGCTGGGTCCCTTGTCCTGCCTGGACCCGGAGCGATCCACCGCCCACTTGGCAGCACCCCGCATACCCCATAGCTCCTCTTCAACTGAGCCAAGAGATTAGGATCCCATTTCTTGAAAGATCAGGTCTCTGGCCCTCGCTCCCTTTGTCTTTCCTCTTACCGTCCCCGTGGATCCGGTGCTTGTTTTGAATCTTGGTCTGAAGTGGCCAGGAACAGAAGCATCTCTGGTTGCAATGGGAACCACAAAGCCACCGCACTGTCATGTCACGCCTCTGTGACCTCAGGCGCTGTCTTCAGTGCAGGTACAAGGTCATGGAAGCCACTCCTAAATATCCAGGTGGCCCAAGGCCCAGAGCCTCTGGGGAGAGAAAACGTGCATTTTCCTAATGGAGCCTGGAACCTCCAAGCCCTTCACACCCGACATGCCCAAAGTCCACCCCTTCCACTTTGAATAAAGTCCCTCTCCCGTCTTTTGCTCTTGTGGCACAGGATCACTGGAAACCAAGTGAGGCAATTTTCAGAGTGCAACGACTTGCAATCGAATGATTGAGAGATCACGGAACATTCCTGGGAGCCTGGTGGGCATCGTAGCCCCTGCCCTGATTCAAAACACTGTGTATTTGCTGATCATTCAGTTCAAAACCAGAGCTCTTCCCTCGCCACAGTCATCATTGCCTTCCCCAAGGTTGGTTTGCCGAGGTGGCAGTCAGTGTTCGTTGGGACAACCAGTTCTCAGCAGGTTCTTCTTTCAGAGGTGCCAGGTACCAGGAAGAAGCAGAATCCGGCACACTTCAGATTCCAGAGGTTCAGGTACCAGGAAGAAGCAGAATGCGGCACACTTCAGATTCCAGAGGTTCAGGTACCAGGAAGAAGCAGAATGACAGGCACACTTCAGAATGACAGGCAAACTTCAGAATGACATCGACTACCTCATGGCTGTGAAGGGACTGGGTAGGACGGTGCTGACCATCCTGTGGAGCTTCCGCTGAAAGAAGAGTTACGGCTGGCATGTGGCTATGCTGGTTCCTCCAGGGTGTTGAAGGGTTGGATGTACCACCAAGGCCCCAGAGGGGCTGGTGTTGGGTGCAGGAGGCCACAGTCACAACACCACCAGCAGTATGGCATCGGAGTTTCTTGCTGACTGTGAGCCAGGTCCTAAACTGCACTCCTTCTGTCTCTTCAGTGCTGGGTGACTCAGTCCTTGCCAGCAGTGGGCACCAGGACCATCTCCTCCCATCTGTTTTCTGAGCTTCGTAGGATGATAGAGCTTGTGAACAGGGACAGTGGACATGTGGGGCAAGTGGTGGCTACTGGGCCTGTGTCCCACATATAAGCACCAGGGGCATCACAGAGGCATTGGATGAAAGTGTGGCAAGGGCTAGAATAAGTAGTGTGTGATGTCATCAGAAGGGCATCTTGCACAGGATAGGGGCCAAAAAATTTGTCAATGTGATCAGCCATAAATTATCTCTAATGAGTGTTCAATACCTTCATCACCATACATGCATGAGGCACAGAAAAGTGCAGTCAGCTGCTGAGCATCCACATGAGAGATGTGCACAAGGTTCTAGCCAGCCACAGAGATCAAAGACTGTTTTTCATCCCAGGGTCACCATTGCTGGGGGGCGCACTGCATGACTCAGTCCAAGATTGCTGAGTCTCAGGGCTTCATCGCTGCAGGAAGAAGACATGGATGCCATTAGAGACCAGAGAGGTTTATGTGTGTGCCACCCACCGACTAGTGAAAGCAGGTGACAGATCCCAGGAGCTGAGAAGTTCATGGGCTCAGGTCTGACATACCAGTAGGTCCTGTAGATGCTCACTGCCTGCCAGGGCATGGCTGAGCAGTCAGCAACCTGAGCACCAGCACAAGTGGCCTTCTCAGCATGTTTGTGAGGGGTGTTTGGTCTTTTGCCTGTGGTGCTGGGAGGTGCTGGTTGTGGACAGCTCTTCTACCCTGGGGGATAATGGGGGGTAGAAAGGCTTTGCAAGAACACCTTCAAGAAAGAATCAGTATAGGTCGAGTCTTTGTTGTGGGACAAGGAGCTGTTTAGAAGCGTGGGTAGTGCGGGTCTATCCAAGTTGTGAAGATTCCTGAGCCAGACAGGTCAGCTGATCACATGAGCAGGTGACCAGACTGAAGGGTAGGTCATAGGCCAGGAGTTGAGGGGTACTTTGTGCCCTGGAACACATGGAAAGCATCTGGAGGAGCAGAGTGTGACAATCTGTAAAAGTGAAGGAACAGGCAGTGGTTGCATGGGCTCACCCTCCATCAGGGTCCCCCAGGAGGATGAGTGGCAGTGGGAGAAAGTGGGCAGAGGGCTGGAGAATCCAGGCTCTGTTCTCACTGTGCTGCTGTCTCTGAGGGGAGGTGTGGAGGGGGTGCTGGCATCAAGGTGTCTCCCAGGCCTCTAGTCGGCAGGAGAGAAGGAAGGTCATGGGCAGACGTGGAGGTTTTGCAGACTGGTTGATGTGAGATGCCAGGGTGAGTGTGAACACCCAGCAGCAAGCTGCTTTCTTCTCCAGGGTGCACAGGGCTGCATGGCAGTCAGAACTGTGGGTGGGTAACTGGGGGGTGTGAGCAGTGAGCAGCATCGAGATGTTGTGTTGACCACACTCGGTTGGCTCTTCTGTGTGCCACTTTTCACTTACATGAAGGGTCAATGACAGCAGAGTCACAGCCACCAGTCTCGACACCCCTTGTGCGGTGTCAGCAGTTCCAGCTCTGTGCCCCTTGGTCACCTAGTGAGTGACACTGAAAACTCTCAGAGAGCACAGAAGAGCAGCTGAGCAGCACCTGGGCTGCTCCTGGATCAGGAGGAAGGAACTCTGTGTCTTTGACGCCCAGAGCAGTTAGAGCAGCAGTGAGGTGTGAGAAGAGTCCAGGAATGCACCAGGCAGAGGAGCAGCAGGCGGGAGGTGACTTTGGAGTTGATGAGAAGACACACGGGTGAACTGTCACCAACAGGGAGTGATCCTGCTTCAACAGGAGCAAGTCACCCAGGGCAGCAGTGGGAGGAAGGGAAGGTGAGACAGGTTGCAGCGTACAGCAGCCCACAGACCTGGCCCTGTGGAGACAGAAGCGAGCAGGGAGTATGTCTCAGGAAGGCAGGGTGGTGGGGACCACTGTGTCCCACAGGCCTGGGCTTGAGGAGGGCTCCCAACTTTGGGAAGTATGGTGGGACAGCATGTGCCTCTCCACGGAAATGAGGTCCCAGTCCCCAGAGGTGAGGGGTTCTGGTGGGAGGTGCTGGAGGTGAGAGGAGAGGCAAGGGCCCAGGGGCAGGCTTGTCAGCAAGAGGAGGCATGGGATATAGAGGACTTCTCAGTAGGCCAAGACTAAGATAAGGGTGGATAGAAAATTGCAAATAAAGTGCATGTGGGGTGGGGGTTAGTCCCTGAGGAGACCTGTGCTGAGCAGTGCAGGAGGGGTGCCCTCAGAGGAGGTAGGTAGGTGGAGATCCAACCCAGAGCACAGCCCAGGGGGCCTCCTCAGCTGTGTGTCCATTCTTGTGGGAGAGGCTGTCCACAGGCAAGATGTCCCCTAGGAAGAGGACGATGGATAGGGGTTCAGGGAGATGAATATCATCTTCCTCAGAGAGCTGGATCCTGAGCATAGAGCAAGTGGAGGGTCCTGTTCTGCACCTCCCTCCTCACTATCCTCATCCTGGAACCTACAACCCTTCTCCCTCTGCCTTGAAGGACCCCAGAACCAGACTTTCCCCAGAGAGTTGTGTCAAGGGGTACAGGAATTTGCCTCAGGTATGAGCACCCAATCCAGCAAGGCAGAGCAGGTAAGGACAACACACAACAACAGGTAACATACCCAGCACCCATGAAAGTTTCTAAATCACCCCAGAAGAGTCCCCAGGCAGTGCAGGGAGCTTCCCCCACAGAACAGCCAGGTCCCCTAATCAACAGACTGCTCAACCAAGCAGCTGTCCCTACCTACAGTCTCTCCACACCTCCACCCAGTTTGCTCCTTCCACATTGGACGACCCCATCCTGAGGGGAGACCCCCACACTCCTTCCTGTACCTCTTTTCCTGTTAGGTGGCTTCCCCCTCTGCCCAGGTAATCACACTCCACCAGATAGCACACCCTCCATTCCTCTCCTGGGTGTCTTATGCTACCATCAAATTACCCCCAAAACCCTCCAATGGTCTGTTCCTCAGCAACAGGTATCACATCTTGAACTCTTCCCTCCATGTGTTCAATTTTCTTACATGGGATGTGTTCATTTATCACTTGCCTAATCTGCAGAGGCTCCCAGAGCTGAGATAGGGCCTTTGAAACCCAAGACAAAGATCATTCCAAGAAGGTAATGGCCCTGACCAGGACTTTCTGTAGAGCCTTCTCTTCCAGGATCTCAGGATGTTCCTGGCCAGGTCTTGGTGCTCTGGAGATTAGCTATCTGGGTGCAGTGTCAGCTCAGAGGAAGGGCCCATATTTGACTGGGGATCGGGTGAGTTCAGGAGATAAGGCCCATGTGTCCTGCCTACAGGGACCCTGCTCTGCCCCCCCCACACAGGCTGCCCACACAGTCCCCTCTCCAGTGCACCACAGCATTTGTATGCTATGCTATCCTTGGAGAGCTTAGCAGGGTTTATACCCCTTTCTTGATGAACACAAGCTGGCCCAGCCAGCTGTGTACACACCTGTAACCCAGGGCTAGTATTCACAGTTGTGAGGCAGGTGGGTTTGACTTTAGAGATGAACTTGACCACTGAGCAGGTGTACAACTGGTCTGGCAAATACAGGAGGCATTGCCAAATATCCCTTCTCAAGTGTATCAAGGCTGTCTGGGAGGTCACACCAGAACTCCCCAGTGTGGAAGAGAAACTAAATGCTCTATGTCATGCACGCCTCTGGCTGCAAATGTAAGCCTTGGGTGTGAATCCTGGCCCAGAGTCCAAAACCAAGTTGGAAGTTTCCAGGAACCTGGACACCACAGGAGACAAAAAAAGAAAAAAGCACTCAAAGACTTATCAGCTCTGTCAGCAGGGCAAAAAAGTTATTCTACATGCCGAAGGGCACCCAGAAATCAAGAAGGAAAGCAAGCACACCAAGAAGGCAGTCTGCCAGTCTCTTTATCCCTGACATAAGTGGAGCTTGGTTGCAACCCACTGCTCATGGTGACAGCACAATCTTTGGTGTGAAGTGATACTGAGGAAGAGAAGGCTGAGGAAGTGCAGGTGTAGAAAGGCAGCCATTGTAGAAAAAGGGCAGTCATGAAGTGAGGGGGTCACATGGAGATTCTCTGGTTTGACAAAAAAGACTGAGAGATTTGTCCTTTCTCAATATTCAACTCTGGAGTTTTTGGGAACTGGGGAGAATGCTTTGACAAACATATCTCACTAGGTGGTAGAGGTGCTGCTTTGCTGATAGAAATCACATGAATCTTGAGTGGCCAAGGAAGCATGGGGTCCTGGGGAGCTAAGCAAGCACCTGGGTCATCATCACCTCCCTGGAAAGGGCACTAGTCCCTGAAGTGGAGGCTGAGTGGGCAGGGGGTGGGTGGAGGGTAAAGGCGCAGGTGGGAGGAGTGGCTCTGGGACTGTCATGGTTTGCTGCCCTTGGCAGTGGCTGGTAATGTCCCATGGCTGCCCAGTCCCGCATGGTGCAGTTCAGGGCCTGGGTCTTCTCAGTCCACCACAACGTAGTTGTACTCTTCAGAGGAAACAGAGGACATAGATGTCGGAGGTGAGAGTGGCTGAGTCACTACACAGGGAGGGGATGAGCAGTGTGGTCCTGGCCTCAGGATCCCTCTTCTTTTTGCATGGGCTTCAATTTGACTCCAAGCACACTGTCCCTACCTTTCAGGTGACACATCCTGTGAGTCCCATGAAGCAACTCAGGCCCTTCCACGACTGTTTGAAAGATCCCATGCCACCTCTACCCACAACCTCCAGATGAGGTTCAGGGTCCAGGATCTGTCTGTGCTTCCTGGCTGTGGAAATGAGCCCAAGACCATCCCTCCAGAACTCATTCTCAGAGAGAATGCATAAGGTGTGGGCCACAGGCCCTTTTGTGTGCTCCATGGAGAGCTCTTAACTTAGAAGTAGAGAGCTCCATCCTCCTGTACTGACTGCCTGGTCGCTTCTCTAGGTGCTGTGCCCAGATATCTGCCCCACAGTGAGTGCTCCTCAGACCAGAACTCAGACAGGAGGCAGGAACCTTGAGATCCAACATCACTTGCTTCATAACCCTGAGCTTCCGGCTTTCATGTGTGAGGCTGTGTGGAGGGAGGGGCACTGTGTCCCCACAGGGACCACATCTAAAGCAGGATGAGGTTTCCAAGGCTTTGATGCAGGGAGAGAAGCTGAAGGCTGCCTTCCCTGAAGCTCTGATCCCAGGCACCTTATGGTGGTCACTGGGGTTGCTCTGCTGGAAGTCCAGGACCATGTACTCCACATTGTCAGGACTCTTCTCAGGGGCTGGGCCGCTTGTGCCACAGGGAGTAGGAGCTGCTTTCCCCAGGCTCTGCTATCACAAGGAGGAAAAGCAGTCAGTGAACACAGTGGTGCAAGCACTGTCCATCCACCCCTCTTCAGTGTGCCTGTGCAGCAGACCATGCTGCTGCCTGTGTTGGTCAGAACGTGGAGAGTCTGGTTCAGAGAGCTGCCATGACTTGCCCATGGTGGCACAGCTCTGCAGCCATGGCCCCAGTGCTACTTCTCACCTGCTGTCTTCAAGACAGGAAAGCAGCAGGTTGTTTCTGGGTGTGGTCTATAGGGTTTATGTGGCTGTTCTACTTTGGCTCCCTGGACACTCCCACTAGTGGCCTGGATGCCTCCCAGAACCCCCTGCACTGTTTGTAGGATTCTCCTGGAGTCCCATGCAATGACCCAGGTGGGGCCTTTATTCTGTGACCTGGTATGGGCTAGCTGTGCCTTGTAAGCCAGTGTTTCAGGAAGCACCCATGCTCTACCCTTTCCCACTGCAGACTGTGGACTGCTCCCTCTGCCTCCCTGCTTCCAGCACCACCCCGTGAATGCAGCAATCCTGCCAGCTGCACCACAGCCAGGAGTCTTTGAGAGTTCCCTGGGAAGCAAGCCTTCCCCACAGAGAACGAGGGTGTTCTGTGCTCAGGAAGGACTTGCAGCCAGACTCTACCCCAAGGGAGGTGGGAAGCCTGGACAAAGGCAAGGGCACAGAGTCACAGGGATCTGGGAGTGGGCCCAAGGGAGCTCACTTCCTCGCTCTGTCCCAGGTTCAGGCTTGTGGTGCTCTGTGTCAGGGTGAAGCACAGGTCCTAAGAGGACCTAGAGACCTCAGTGCAGCTTCTGTGGTAGAATGAGGAGTTGATTCAGCTGCATGCTCTGACCTTCAGCTGACTGGAGCTTCAATCCACGCCCAGAGAAATATCTGATCTGGGATGCAACTGTCCCCCTTCACACACCAGTGTAGCCAGCCTCAGGAGGCCTGTGAGTCAACAGCAGCAGCAGTCGTTCATGTGTGTCCTTCCTGGCCCTCAGGTCAGAACAGCACAGTCACCTCTCTCTCGCCCCAACCCTCTAGACATGGATGCTCACATGGGCCCAGGTGACTGGGAGGAAGGCTGGCCAAGGATGCTGCCACACCAATCCAGGGCTCTGGCTTCGCTGGAATAGGAGCAGGAACTCAGTGACCAGACACAGCAACAGCACACAAGTGAAGATGCACAGCATGTTCATGGAGGGCTTCCAGGTGACTCTAGCTTCAGAGGGAAAAACTGAGGCACAGCCTCAAATTTTATTCATGTTCCCAAATATATGATATTCCTCCTTTATCTATGATAACCACATACCTAGGATCCAAAGTGAGAAATATGTTCTAACCACAGGCTATTCTACCCAGGTTTATGATTTTATAATACACATCAAGAGGCTTCACCTGAAGTGGTACTGGTACCACTCCCCACCGATCCTGTGCAAGCTGGGTAGTCCATTCTGGAGGGACATGGCTCCACAGGTCCTGCATCATGAGTTCCAAACCCAGGGACTGAGTCACTGTTGGCCAGACGCAAGGCACTTCCTGCTGGTGCTGCTCCTTCTGTTCCTTCACTGTGGCCCTGTCACTGGGCCTTGGCCTACAATGCTGGGAAGTGCAAACCTGAGTCTCAGAGTCCTTCTTCCAGACCCATATAAGGTCCAGATCTGACTGCAGTGAACACCTGCCATGTCCCCATTCTGGCCCTGGGGGCTCTACTTCCACAAACCGAGGGGCAGGCACTTTCCTCATTTCACAGATAAGAAACAAGACTGAGCTTCAACGATATACCCAATGTCTTAACCCCAAGACCAGAATCCATCTAACACCAGATAAATCAAACACAGCCTGAATATTGTCAAGAGATGGAACACAAAAAGAGTGCACTTATAATTCTGGCATGGCTTCAGGCAATGGTCGACAGTGGGTGGCTGGATCTTTCTTTTCTGTTAAGGTCTTTGTGTGAAAGAGGAGCTGCTGGTGAGCAGGTAGGAGGGCCAGGTGAGGGCTCCCTGGGCTCCTGGGGTTATGGATAATGTGTGCATTTCCACCTGCTCTCTCCATGGCCAGCAGGATGGAGGGAACTGTACTGATGGGCATGTTCTCATCTTCAGAACCAGCTTCATCCAGATGACCCGCATCACTTTCTGCTGCCTAAAGAGAGGACAATGAAGGAAACAACCATCACTGACCACAAGAAAAAAGACGAGGGGTGAAACATGTTCAAGTCAAGTTAGCAAAAACTGTGTTGGCCACACGGTGACTATGGGGTATGGAGAGACCAGACAGGAAGGCAAAGCAGGAGTGGAAGAGAGGCAGTAGGATGGCCTCATCCAGCTTTCTTGGCATTGAACATCATATGGGGCAAGTCTGGTGTAAAATGCTCCTGGTGCCTGGGTGTAACACCTGAGAGGTCTAATGGGCAGGGACAGCCCTGACTGCAGACCACATGGGCTGGATGTGCCTCCAGCATCACTGTGCCAGGTCAGCCTCTCAGAGCTCATTAGGGGAAGTGTCATGTGGTCAGTCATGGGCCTGGAAAATGGGCCTAGGACCATGGTGCATGCTCAGAAGCCTTCAGTGCAGGTCGCAACCTGCAGTGGAGGTGAACAGCTCAGCTATCTGCTCAGCCCTGGGCCCACAGCCAGACACATCTGAGATGTTTCTCAGCTGCATTTCACAGTCCTCAGTCCACCAACCTGATTGCTCATACCTTGGTAGCCACCAGAGATGCTTGCAGGTTTCAGGTAAGAAAGCTGTAACACAGGAAGTCAGACCCACGTGGCCCAAGCTGGTCCTGCTTGGACATTCCTATGCCCTCCACAGTCACCCTGGGTCTTACTAGTCCTCCAGTGGACAGAAGCCTTGATCCTCCAGCACACGGTTCCTTCTGACACATCCTCCCCAGCACAGGGAGCTTGGAAATCCCCCAAGGCACAGGCATTGCCCTAGGTGGCATCATGACTTCTGCCATCTCTCACTCACCTCCCCTTTCACCCTGCTGTCCAGTCCACCCAGCATGACCAGCACAGTGGGCAATGTCAGCTTGATGACTTTGCAGCCCCACAAGCCACAATGAAAATGCTGGCCCTGGATTATATATGAGGGATTTATCTTCCCACCTGGAGGGGAGGCCTGGAGGACAGGAGCATGGTTACAAATGTTTATGTCTTATTTCCAGGCCAGGTGGATGAGCACAAAGCCCTAAACCAGATGCCAGGACCCTGGTCTGAGTCATCTCTGCCTCTGAGGATGCTGAGTTAGTCTCCGTACCTTGGGCATCACATGTAAGAGAGACAAAACCCTGTCATGTCCAAATTCCTGAGCAGCAGGATGGATAAAAGAGACTGTGCAGGTTCTGGGGTGGAGTTCCAATGAGATGGAGAATGTTCCTGCATCAAGCAGAAGGGGTGCCCACAGAGCTGGAGTGCACTCAGGGAAAACCAGTGACAGAGGAAGGAAGGACCTCAAATGGAATTTCAGACTTCAACCATAACCATGCAAGTGTGCCTTAGAAATACCCTTAAATTCTTATTATTTTAGCAATCTGTTAATACCTCTATATTTGCCTGCAATTTGGACTTCTTTGGTTTGATTTATACAAATAAAATGCTAGGATTTGAGGCACATTGAAGCCTCTGACACACTGTACTGTGGTTAACCAGGAAGGTTCAAATCCCTCTGTGAGCAGGCACTTCTCCAGGAACCAGCTGGGATGGCAGAGGCCTGCATTCCATATATCTCTGACCACAGGGTGCTCAAAGTCTCCCTTGGGCCTGGGTGATGAGGGCCAGCAGACTGAGGGCTCTATGCTACCTCCCTTTCCTCTGGACTTAGCTGGGGTTAACACTGGCCTTGGTGATGGTGGCTACTATCCACTGTAGAGAAGTCTCTGCACCAGGGCATAGTGACAGAAAAAGATACTGATGTACCCTTCTTCCTGACCACAGGGTCTTGTGAAGGGTAGCTTTGTGGAGGTGTTTCTACATGACTTGGTTTTGGGGATGGTATGGGGTAGCCATGGCTTTGTTCCCTGGAGCCGCCACCACCAGTGCTTTGGTTTTTATCCATCACAGATGTCTTGGGAATCTGGAAGGCTGAGAGTGGTGTTGTTGTGTGTGCCATGAAGATGTGTGGATCATCACTGTCTGTCTCAGAGTCTGTGGGGCTGCCTCTGGTGGACATGAGCTGGGACAAGCTGCAGCTGCATTTTCCAAAGCCTGAACTGTGCCAGTGTAGCTTAGATGGGATACAGAGTCCTTGGGCTCGACCATGGATCCTGCAGACGTAGGGACCATAACCCTGGCAAAACTTCTGAGCAGCGATGTCACTCCTTACAAGGAACACGTTTCTTGCATCTTGAGAGAAGTTGTCACTCCTGAAAGAGAAAGAAGGAAGGACAGGGCTGCACCAAGGAAGGAGCTGGGGTGTGGAAGCCCCATGCACTGCTGGGGTGCAGAAAGCTAGCTGAAGCTTGGAAGCTCTGCAGTCTACCTGGGATCTGCATTTCCAGCTGTGACCTCCTCTCAGCCTGGGATACAGCTGCAAACCCACGAATATAAACATGCTGGATGTAGACTGGGGTCGTGGCTCCGTTGTCAAGCACTTGCCTTGTATGTCTGATGCAGTGGATTTGATCTTCAATACAAAATAAAAATAAATAAGCAAATGAAATAATGTATTGTGTGTGTCTATGACTAAAAAAGTATTAAAAATAAGAAAATTCACACTGGACTTTCTGCTGAACTACTGTGTGGACACAACCAGTGTTTGCCTCAGTTGTCACCAACCTATGTGCCTTGGCTCAACTGAGTCAGTCTTCCCTGCACCACAGAAGTTGTGTGCATGCCCCACACACTGCCTGCTAGATCACTGTGGGTCAGTCTTCCACGCACCCCAGCAGGTGTCTGCACTATCCTCCCACTGCATGCTTGCCCACTGCGTATCCATCTTCTCTGCATCCAGCAATTTTCACCATGCCCCTCACACTGCTTTCTTGCTCAGCTGTGTCCATATTCCCTGCACTATAGCTGGTTTGCCTAAGCCCTTCTCACTTCCTTGCTTCTCACTGTGGGTCAATCATTCCTGCACCCAGCAGGTTAAGACAGGCCCCTCACACTGCTTGCTTGCTCTCTGTGTCACGCCCCATAGAGGACACACATTGGAAAGCAAATATTAAGATGATGATAGCAGCCTGGGATGGTGTCAGAGATCAGCCAACAACTCTGCCTCCTCTAAGTGTTCACATGAATCAGCCCATGGGCTAGGGTTCTGTAAGTTAGGTGGAGATAACTGCCACAGATCTATTTTATACCGTATGTTACAGCCTATTTATTGAGAGGAAAACAGAGCCAGAAATACCTCTCTGTAAAGATAGAAAAATCTGCAGCAAAGTTTCATATTTGGAAAACCTATCAGGCTAGAAAATGGATTGATCATTATTTTTTAAAGTAAGTCAAGTGGTAAATAGGAACAAAGAGGAAGGGCTGTGTCAGACTCCAGAATCTCCAGTGCCCTCTCCTGGACAGCACCCACTGGGTCTCTATTGATAAGGTCCACCTGGCTCCCCACCATGATATCTCCTGCTTCACAAGAGTTTTTATTCTGGGTGGTGTTCAGGGGAATTGAAGGGTTAGGTTCTGATTTTTCATCCTTTCTGTTAGGATTCTTTATAGGATTTTATTTGGGAGAAAGTCAATATTCACAGTAGCAACTCTCAACTTTTGAGAACTCAGGGGTCTTGATGCATTTGAGGAGATCAAATGATGCATACCAAGGGGACAGTTGTTTCTAGAGGGCCATGGCATCTCAGGTCAACCCATGGGGACAAGTGCCTCATGGAACCTCCTCAGATCTCAGGAGCTCACGTGGAGAAGTAGCCACCAGAGCTTGAAGGAAGACAGGAGGGTGAGCAGGCCAGTTCTGCTTCCTGTCAACATGAACACTGATGTTTGGGAATTCCATTTCCACCCCCAGGCTCCACAGGCCTTCCTAGATCTGTGCATTCCAACTGTCCCAGGCACCAGATAATAGATGTGGGTGTTTATGATGGTAAATTTTATGTTGTGTTCTTTACAGATTTCCTTTTATAAAGAAGCAAAAGGCATTCAGAAGGAGGAAGAAGAATCAAAATAAAGCCAATTTTCCATCAGAAACAAATGGGTTCAAGAAACTGTAGAATGGCACATTTTACATGCGGAAAGAGAACTGTAGTTATTAAATTTAAAGCCACTAAAGTCTTTCTTAAAATGAAGATCCCAAGGCTGGGTATGGTGGCCACACCTGTATTCCCAGTGATTCAGGAGGCTGAGACCAGAGGATTGCAAGCTCAATGCCAGACTCAGCAACATAGTGATACAGTCTCAAAGTTTGAAAAAAGTGGTTGTCCTGTGTGCTTACGTGATTACATGAGTGATATAATTCTACATCATCAGTAGAATGAGAAATTTTTCTCCACATATGTTTAATATGTTAAAATACATTCTACTCTCATAAGAACAAATAAAAGTCACTGATAAAAAAGTATTTGGGGTACAACTTAGTGTTAAGCACACTTGTCATCAATCCCCAGTAATAAAGCAATGAAGGTGACGTGAACATACCTGAGTTAAATGGGCAATGTGTCACAGGGGTCTCACCTAGCAGGAAGGTGAAGGAACCAAGAAGAAAGGAAACCAGGGGAAACCTCTCTAGACAACTTTTAACTTTTCCTTTACATACATGTTTTAATCCATTAAGACCCTAACTTTAAATCTTGTATCTCAATGAATTTGACAGAGGTGCATTACAGACAGACTCTGGAGATATACACCACATATATGTATTTTCCAGATATATATGAAAATATATATGGATATTTTCAAATTCTCCAACCATTCACCGCTTATTTTATCAAAAGAAGAGAACTCTAATAATGCAGAATTTATCTGAAAGTGACCTTAAATTGTGTATATGTTGATCATTTTGTATAGGGGTCCTGTGTGCAGAAAATGGGTCACGTGGTTTTCCTGTCCTGGGGAGCCAGTCTCTCTCAGTCTTGTAACATGCACACTTCTGGGATCAACCTTTCCTTCTGGTACCCTGCTTCTGCCTGAAGAATGCCCTGGCCAGGCCATCAAGGCAGATAGCCTGGAAACTGTCCTCCTCTTCTTTCTCCTGAGAATGTCTTTGTTTTCAAATTCATGAAGGGTCCTCTCATAGGACAGAATACTGAGGGCTTCTCCACCTTTCCATGACTTTTGAGAGTGTTTTCCTTTCTCATGTGGAGTGTTGTTAAACAGGGCTTTAGAGTCAATTTCTGAAAACTCCAGTGCTCTGTGTTGTTTTCAGGTTGGCCTCTGCCCCTTCCTTTAAGAACTGATTTCATTTTGCTGGTTCTCTGTATGTCAGGAAAGTCTGGATTCTCTCTGAATGCTGTGACTGGCATGTTGTGTGGACTCTGCATTGTTATGATTCTTTGGAGAATAAACACTTTTAGTTTTCTTCAGGAAACCATCCTGTCCCTGTCTACCCTATGTGTGGCATTTAATCTGTGTCACGGACTTTCCTTTGTGATTTTTGTTACTAACCCCAGTGGTTCTTCAGCACTTAAAGATTTGAATCCGAGAAAAGCACAACCACATCAATACCAAGACTCTTCCTGCTCATGTTTGAGTGTAAGGGAGGCAGCACCAGGACACAGGCACCAGGGCAGCACAAAGAGGAACATCCATGGGGCAGGCAGGGATCTGCTTCCTGTTGTTCCTATAATAGGGTTGTGGCCACCCTGCACTCTTCATGGGTCTCCCTCTGTGACACATGGCTCACCGCCAGAAATCTGCACCCCAGAATGTAACATTTTACTCAAAAGTAGATTTGACTATATTTAGTGACTCTCCTGCACATGTGCCTGGAATCTGCCATTGCCATCACAGAAGTGTCCTCCCTGGGTTCTGGAGGAGAATGTATTGCTGCCCTGCCTCAGAGAGTTTGGTTTTTGTGATCTTGCTTTTTCTGGCTCTGGATTCCTGGTAACTCCATTGAACAAATAGTTTTCAAAGACAAGCTAACTTCTCAACCACCTGTATCCTGATGTGTTGTTCAAACTTTATAGCCTTGAAGACTCTCTTTCTAACTCCTAGCTTACTGGTATATCTGTAAACGCTGTAAGACTGAGAGCTTACGCCCAGCAATGCTGCCCAGATGTGGGTAGCTCTAGGTCCTCTGTCACACTCTCCCTCAGGCAGAGTCTGTCCAAAAGTTTATCATTCACCTATCGTGTGTTCTGGGTTCTGTCTTCACAGAGCAGTAACAGTAACTTAAAACCCATGGTACTACGCAAAATTTTTAGTTTCTCTGAGAGATCATAGAAGTGGCTAGAGTAGAGGTCATGCCAGTATTTCCAGCTACTGAAGGTCTGGGGTAGAAAGATCTCAAGTTCAAGGCCAACTTCAGCAGCTTAATAAGACTCTCTCTCTTACTAAAACAAAAAAAGGCTTGGGGTAAGGCTCAGGAGTAAAGAGCTTGAAAGGCATCAACAAGACCTTGGGTTTGATCACTAATGTCTTAGCAAATCTAACTAGGCAAATTCTAACTAGGCAAATCTAACTAGCAAAAAGGCAAATTCCACCTGGAAAGACTAACAGAGGTTTTCAGAGGAAGATGACTGTCGCGTCCCCTCTGCCCGCAGAGAGAGACACGGCAAATGTCTGAAGCTTTGGAAGTTTATTGTGCACAGGTTCTTTCCTACGCTTCTCTTACCCCTAACTTCTTCGCACTTTCAGCTTTCCTTTTCCCAGCTCCTTCCACTCCCGCGTACTTCCTCCTTCCAGCTCCGCTCCCGCTGCTGCCGCGGCCGCCGCCGTCGTCGCCGCCGGTTCTTCCGCTTCTTCCGTCCCTTCCTCAGCTTCTCCCCCTACTCTCCCACCCACCAGACTTATATACACTTCAGTCAATCAGGGGAGAGTACACAAGATAAACGCGGACAGCTGCAGGCACAGGACGGGTGCACGAGGGGGGGCATGCTCTAGTCACATCATTAACTAGCCAATTATTGGAATTCGCTGGTTGTTTACTGTATAGCTGGCCGCCTCTGGCTCAGCGTCAGGCGCCATCTTGACCATGTCTAAGGCCAGGGGCTCTAGAAACCCCGACAGATCCCCCTTCTTTAATATTAAACTAAGGCTCGGGACCGTGTCTGTCTTAGGCTGAGTGGTCAGCATATGTCCTTACCCGTCATCAGAGCCTGCAGAGCATGCTGCAGCTCCTGTCTTAGGTCGGTACACAGCCACCTACTTCATTACCCGTCCTTGACTACCGATCCAGCATCAAGAGCCATACTAATGGGGGGCTGTCGGCCTTTAGAGCGGTCATGGCCTGATGAAAAATAATTTGATCTCTCTATTGGCTAGTTTGCAGATGCATGCCAAAACGAATGAAGAGAAGAAGGCCAAGGCAGAGGGGTACCACCATAGCTCCTAAGCTTGCCCACTGTTTGACAATTCTATAAACAGAAGAAGAACCTTATAGCCATATCAAATACAGAAACAATATACATCCCAATAGAGTCACAACATGGGCAACACAAAGCAGCTCTCAGGGAATAAACGCATCCCAGCCCCAAGAGTTCTTGCAAGGTATCCACTTGTTCTTATAATGAGTCCATTCTCTGATAGAGTCTCTATGGTCTGTAAGGCTGCAACTGTATTCTTGGCCGAATGATCGTTGTTGTGGTTGTGTCAATGCGGCTACTGCAAAGACTGTGGTGGCAGTGATCACGGCTGTTGCAATGTCAAAGCCTCTCCTGCTTCTTGATAATAGCACTGGCAATTCTATATCTGCAACAGAAACTAGGACTGGTAGGAAGATAGAAATGTGCAAATTGCACAGGTAGCAAAAGAACCATTCCAGTATTGTGAGAGATAGGACACAGTGAACAGTTAAGAGGTATTATTAGAAATGTTAGTTGGTAGAAACATAAAAAGGAGAAAATACACAAGCTGACGTAGGAGGAAAAGCAATATCACAGCTAGGGTCAGCAGAACAAGCTGCTCTACTCTGGGTCTGATTTGTAGTATGATTCCAACGGCAAAGTGCAGAAATTCTCCTGTTAAGGCAAAGAAAGGCTAGAAATATCCTTGTCACCAAAAATAGCACGACCTGAAAAATCATCAGTAGAATTGACAGACTTGTAGAAGGATTGGTGAAAAACAAGAAAAGGAAGGATAAAAAATATGTTAGTCAGAAATGAAAAATATGGCCAGGCTAACAATGGCCCATAGGTTCCGGGTTTGCCTCTCCGTCTGAGTTTCTGTTATTGGAGGAAGGCTCAGGCTCGTCACCGCAAGGAGGAACAGCATCACTTGCATGTTGTAAAACTCTGACCAGCCTTTCTGGAACCCAGACTGGAGTCTGTTGATCCTGTGGGAAAATACAAACAGACCCTCGGACCCAACGAAGGACTGGATCCGGTCCTTTCCAACAACCTGTCAGGATATCTTTCCATTTTGCCCATACTTGAGAAGTATTATGGGGATTATAATGTCGATCAGCTGCAGAATGGCCGTCCCTATCCAGAGTTAAGAAATTTAGAATGAAAAGAACTAAATTAAGTTTATCTTTAGGAGACTTGTAGGAGGCTCCTATTCCCCCTTTTTGTTTATTTAGACAATTTTTTAAAGTAAGATGTGCTCTTTCCACAATGCCCTGTCCCTGAGGATTATAGGGATGCCAGTGACTGATTGGATGTTAAATGTTTGTAAAAACAACTGGAAGCTTTTGGAAGTATAAGCAGGACCATTATCTGTTTTAATAACTTTAGGTATGCCCCAGCCAGCAAATGCTTGTAGGCAGTGTTGAATGACATCTTTTACCTTTTCTCCAGAATGAGCAGAAGCCATAATGACCCCTGAAGCAGTGTCTACTGACACATGTACATACTTAACAGTACCAAATTCAGAAATATGGGTTACATCCATCTGCCAAATATGGCCAGGCAGCAGTCCCCTAGGGTTAACTCCAAAGGATTGCACTGGGATTAAAGGAGCACAATGTTGACAATTTTTTACTATTTGTCGAGCCATACATTTAGATATAGGAAATTTTCTGCTCAAAGTAGTGGAATTTACGTGAAATTTTTCATGAAAGAGTTTTGCTTGTTCCTCTATGGAAAAGACAAAAATTGATTTGGTGGCCATATCTACCAAGTCATTAGCATTGGCCAAAGGTCCTGGTAAATTAGAATGAGCTCTAATATGTCCTACATAGAATAGATGTTTACGCTGTAGGATAAGGTTTTGTAGCGTAGTAAAATAAGAAGCTACCGTGGACATGGAAGAAATATAGGGTACCGTTTCAAGAACCTGTAAAGCGTTAACGATATATAAGCTATCAGATAGAAGATTGAATGGCTGATTATCTGCTAATTTAAAGGCTAATATTACAGCTGCAAGTTCAGTAACCTGTGCAGAGTTGGGTGGAACTATTATGGTGTGAAGTTGTTTACCGATAAGTACTGCACCTACTCCATTTTTGGAGCCATCAGTAAAAATGGTTACACAGTCTTTAAGAGGCTGGACACTAGTCACTTTTGGAAAAACTATGGGAGTATTTTTACAGAATTGAATCCAGGGATGTTGGGGATAATGGTTATCGAACTGAGCTGAAGTGGTACAATATAATACTGACCAATCATCATCATTATTAATTAACCATTTAATTTGCTGAGTGGAATAAGGAGTTATAATAATAGACGGATGGATTCCAAAAACAGAAATGCAAGATTCTATTCCCTTGAATATTACCTGAGCAATAGCTTGGGGATATGATTGCAATGTTTTAGCCGGAGAGCTAGGGAGATTTATACTTTGCAGAGGTCCTCCTTGCCAAACTATGCCAAAAGGGGTATGTTTCTCCGAGATTATGATTAAACATAATGGTTGAGTAGGATCACAACGATCAACGTAACACTGCTGAAGTCTATTCTCTACTAGCTGTAAGGATATCCGTGCTTCAGGAGTAAGTTTCCTAGGGGAATTCAAGTCAGGATTACCTTTTAATATATCGAATAAAGGTTTTAATTCCCCTGTGGATAATTTTAAATAGGATCTAATCCAGTTAATGTCACCTAAGAGTTTCTGAAAATCGTTTAAGGTATTCAATTGATCTGTTCTGATGGTCAACCTTATTGGTCTAACTGTAGTAGCAGTGAGCCTTGTACCCAGATATTCTTGGATCTCCTCTAATTGTAATTTTTCAGGGGCTATCGTTAGTCCTCTCTTTTCTAATGCTTGAGTCATAAATTGTAATGCTTCTAACAAAACTTCTTTTTCTGGATGGCAAATAAGTATGTCGTCCATATAGTGATAAATCAACAATCTCTTAAACTTTTGTCTAGTAGTTGTTAACGCTTTATCTACGTATATTTGACATATAGTAGGACTGTTAGCCATACCCTGAGGCAACACAGTCCATTCGAATCTCTGGTCAGGCTGAGTGTGATTAAGAGAGGGCAAAGTAAAGGCAAATCTCCAACAATCATTTTTGTGCAAGGGTATAGAGAAAAAGCAATCTTTTAAATCCAGAATAATAGTAGGCCAATTTTTTGGTAGTGCAGTGACAAGAGGGAGTCCACATTGGACGGGTCCCATAGGGTACATTTGTTCGTTTATGGCTCTTAAATCATGTAATAACCTCCATTTTCCTGATTTTTTCTTTGTTAAGAATATTGGAGTATTCCAAGGAGAGGTAGAATGTTGTAAATGACCTACTTGTACCTGCTCTTGTACTAACTTATGAGCTGCCTCTAGCTTTTCTTTTGTTAGGGGCCACTGTGGAATCCAGCGAGGCTTATCATCTTTCCATATTATAGGGATTGATGGTTTATCAGTGGCCCCTAGGAAAAACCCAATCCATGAGAATCATTTTTTGGTGGGGGTAAAGGCAGTGGTTGGGTAGATCCTTGGCTATGTCTTCCTAATCCTTTTTTATCATCATAATCCATATTTTGTAACATATTTCTTACAGGAGTCCCTTGGTAAGTCTGGTCAGTGGTGAGTTTCATATCCATTTGCTGCAGGACATCTCGTCCCCATAGGCTAATAGGAACATTACAGACATATGGTTGAAAGATTCCTGTGTGTCCCTCTGTATCTTTCCATGACAATGAGGAAGCACTTTGATTGGGGCTCTCTGCTACTCCTAAGCCTCTCAAGCTCTGAGCTGCTGTAATCAATGGCCAGTGCTTTGGCCAGACCATTGCGCTGATAATACTTTTGTCTGCTCCTGTATCTAATAAACCTGTAAATTCCATATTTCCCACTTTTAATTTTAGGAGGGGCCTCTGTTCCATATCCATAGTAAGGTTTATTAAAGTGGTTCCTGTTGATCCAAAACCTCCTTGTCTTTTATTTGTATTTTCACTGGGCCACAAAGAATGTCGACTGGGCAATATAAGCATTTGTGCAATGCGATCCCCTGGAGAGATGACCGTAATTCCTTTTGGTGAAGAGACCAAGGCTTTTATTTGTCCAGTGAAATCAGGATCAATAACCCCTGGGTGTACTATAAGTCCTTTTAGTGTTGAGGAACCTCTACCTAGTAATAGCCCTACACTGTTCTGTGGGATTTTTTCATGCCAATCAGTATCAATCATCTGCACCCCCATATCTGGGGTTAATATGAGTCTGGAGGTGGCACAGATGTCCAATCCTGCACTCCCTGAGGTGGCCCTGCGCTCCCCTTCTCTGTGGGAGGATACCACCGTCGGGGAACCCGTTGAATTACCCCGTATATTTGTTGCAGGCCCCGGGGAGGGCCCCGTCTCCCGCCTTCTTGAAGTTTAGGATTCATCCCTAAGAAATCATCCTCCCCATCTCTAACAGGCTGACAGGCACCACTCCAACGACCCCCTCCTCTGCATCCTGGACACAGCCCTGGGGCATAAGGTGTAACTGATTTTACTATAGTTATTTCTTATCTTTTGTTAGGGCATTATCTCCTTGCTGCTGATTTTGTGCATCTATTGAAACGTATTGGTCTTCTCCTATTAACATTTCTATCGGGAAACCTTGCCACTATGTTTCTGCAAGCAGTTTCAACAGCTATTTCTTGCCACTGAGCTTCCCCAATTAGCCATTGTTCTCCAGATAACACTGCTCTGCATAGCTATCTCCAAGTCTTAACTGCCTCTTTAAAGTTTTTCTAATGGTTGATGGTATCTCCATTTGCTCCTCAAATACGGGCAGGTTCTACAGATTTTGAAGCTCTTTTATTAGGCTTAGGTTTCTCCTACCTTTTCCCCTTGTTCCTAAGTTTTCACTACCACTTGGTTATTCCTTT
Organism: Sciurus carolinensis; assembly: GCF_902686445.1. Classification (NCBI taxonomy): domain Eukaryota; kingdom Metazoa; phylum Chordata; class Mammalia; order Rodentia; family Sciuridae; genus Sciurus; species Sciurus carolinensis. The sequence continues at coordinate 166,494 of NW_025920339.1, forward strand.
TGGGGGTTCTTTATGTTAGACTTAGTTCTCTTTTTTCCCTTGTTCTTAGATTTTTTGAGCAATTATTTTCTAGGTCACCACCACTCAATCTTTCCTCACTTTATTCTCTTTAAGCGTTCTTTTCTGTTACTATTAGACCTTGTTCATGAAGATCCCCCTTGTGGCACACTAAGCGGCTTTTCTTTACTTTAGCTTTTTTTTTTTTTTTTTTTTTTTTTTCCCCTCAATGGCTTCCCATTGTTTTTCAATGGTTCCCTGAGGGGTTGTCGCACCCAGACCCCATTGCTACTAATCTGAATAGCTTTAGTTATGGCAATTACAATAACAGTGGCCTAGCTGCCAGGAGCAAGGAGATTGCTGAAGGGAAAACTATCAAGTGCGCATTAAAATTTTTATAGCGGCTTTTCACGTAGGACCGCTTCAAACGTGTTTTTACTTTCACTTTAATTAGACCGCGTTCCACGCGCCAGGACCGCTAATGGCGTGTCCCGATACCGGACCACCTTCCGTGTGTCCTTATTTTTATTTTAATTGGACCGCATTCCGCGTGCCCCCAGGACCGCTGATAGCGTGTCCTGATACCCTTTAACTGGACCGCATTCCGCGTATCCGGATAGTCGCTTTACCGCGAACGTCGAGGCGCCTCTCCTTTACCTGTTTACCTTTTTTGACTTCTTTACCTGTTTACCTTTTTTAACTTCTTTACCTGTTTACCTTTTTTGACTTTTTTACCTGTTTACCTTTTTTGACTTCTTTATCTGTTTACCTTTTTGACTTCTTTACCTGTTTACCTTTTTTGACTTCTTTATAACCGGTTTAGCTTGTTAAAAAATTTTTAAGATATCTTACCTTGTCCCTTTTATAGTCCCGGGTTTCGGCACCAGCTGTCGCGTCCCCTCTGCCCGCAGAGAGAGACACGGCAAATGTCTGAAGCTTTGGAAGTTTATTGTGCACAGGTTCTTTCCTACGCTTCTCTTACCCCTAACTTCTTCGCACTTTCAGCTTTCCTTTTCCCAGCTCCTTCCACTCCCGCGTACTTCCTCCTTCCAGCTCCGCTCCCGCTGCTGCCGCGGCCGCCGCCGTCGTCGCCGCCGGTTCTTCCGCTTCTTCCGTCCCTTCCTCAGCTTCTCCCCCTACTCTCCCACCCACCAGACTTATATACACTTCAGTCAATCAGGGGAGAGTACACAAGATAAACGCGGACAGCTGCAGGCACAGGACGGGTGCACGAGGGGGGGCATGCTCTAGTCACATCATTAACTAGCCAATTATTGGAATTCGCTGGTTGTTTACTGTATAGCTGGCCGCCTCTGGCTCAGCGTCAGGCGCCATCTTGACCATGTCTAAGGCCAGGGGCTCTAGAAACCCCGACAGATGACACAGAGTGACTGCCCACTTCAGCAGGTTCACAGGCACGTCTCATGAGCAGTGTCTCAGAAGTGAGGTGGTGCAGGACCAACATTGCATTGGGCCTCTGTGCCAGGTGTGATCTGCAGCAAACTGGACAGGGGTGTCTACAGGTCTCCAGGCAGGTGGGATCTCAGGGACCCCAGCTGCCTGTGTCAGAAGGAACATCCCACAAGAGCCTGATATGCATCACATGCACATTCATTTTGAGGCACAAATTTTAAGAACCGTGTATACAAATGTGATTTTAAGACCTGGTACTCTCCATTTCTCAGCAATTAGTGGAAGTGCTACAGGCTGAAGAGAATAGCAGGAAACAGGACTGATCTCTCACAGACCCCTGGATGTTCCTTGAAAGTCTTGCATTAGCTGTTCCCATTCTCAAGAAGAGTCTGCAGGAGGTCAAGGAGTTAACAAAGTGAACAAGATGGCAGACAGTGGCAGTATCTGAATCTGGACCACACTGTGACTGTCCAGAAGCCCCACTGAGCCACTGCAGAGAACTGGGGAGCTTCCTTCTTTCAGTCCAGCAGCTGCCTACTTCTGGGTCCTTGACTTGCTGGCCTTATCCTCCTGGACTCACCTCCTCTCCCTGTGGAGGTTGAGCTGTGGACCCTTGGAAAGAAGGTACCAGACTTTTCCAGGTTATCAGGCAACCTTGAGAGAAAAGGTCTGAGCCAGACTGAGTGGTGTGTCCTTTCAATCCAGTTACTCAAGAGATAGACAGAAGACAGCAAATCCCTGGCCAACCTTGGCAACAGTGAGCCCATGTCTCAAAAGAAATTAGTAAAATGAGACCAGTTAGGAGCTGCAGCCCCAGCTGTGAAAGCAAGCAAACCCAAACTGAGACAAATCTGTAGCACAGCCTGTCCCAACCTGGCCACTGCTGTCCATAAAGTGAGACCAAGGTCCAGGGTTTGGCTGACTCAATCAAGATTGTATCTGAAAATATTCCACACACATCATGAAGTGAGTCACCTCAATTTATCTTAATCTTTGTAACAGAAATCAGATATTTCTAAATTAAGGTGGATTTCTAGTAAGGAGCATGACTTGTGATCTGCTGGCCCTGGGAGCAAAGCAGAAGCAGCATGGCAGAGACAAGCAGCTCCATGCTGTTGATTACCCAATCAATGGGAATAAGAGCAATGTAAGTGTGTGCAGACTACAGGCACAGTCCTGCGAGAGGCAGGTGGCACTGGAAAACAGATGCCTGCTCCAGACTGAGTCCCTGCACAAGAGTGTCCATGAAGATGGTACGAGTCTCATGTGGCACTGGGTGCTTCATGTGTGGCTGGTCAACTGAGGCTCTGGATTTTATTTTATTTTATGGTACATTATGTCATTTTATGTTCTGGTATTTTATTTGCTGATACCATGGATTGAACCCAGGGGAGCTTAACCACAGAGGTACATTCCCTAGAACTTTGTTTATGTTTTATTTGAGACATTGTCTGTCTAAGTTGCTTCAGGGCTTGCAAAGTTACTAAGGCTAGTTTCGAACTTTCCATCCTCCTCCCTAGTCTCCTAAACTTCTGGGAAGTCAGATACATGCTATTGTGCCTAGAGATACACTGGATTTTAAAATGTCATTTGCTTTTAACCAGTTCTCATTTGATCAACACATGGACAGCAGTCACCACAAAGAATGGCACAGGTCTGAAGATGAAGCAAAGTATGATTGGTTCCACAGCACAGGGCCAGTCAGGCAGGTTTTGCTTCCAGATCTGAAACTTGAGACCCTGATGCCAGTTTGTGATTCTTGACAATGGGAAGTTTCTCTGGAACCCAATAATTACTTACTAATGCCACGGACATCTGAGGGTTATATTAGATCACCTTCTGTAGTGTGCTTACCTGAAGAGAGGTCCTGATTCCCATCTTTACAACTGTAAAGCAGGGAAACAGGAGCCCCTGCTCTGGTGTGATCACAGAGCAATGCTAGTGCCATCCTACAGCTCTAAAGCAGGAATACTGTTGCCCTTGGATTGGTGTGGTACGAGACCATGCTTGTCCTATTTTAGACCTCTGAGTGGTGTGTCCCTTCAATACAGTTACTCAAAAGATAGACAGAAGACAGCAAATCCCTGGCCAACCTTGGCAACAGTGAGCCCCTGGTCCAGTGTGGACCATGCTAGTCACATCTTATATCTCTAAAGCAGGGGCACAGTGGTCCCTGGCATGATGTGGTTACTGGACCAGGCTTGTCCCAACTTAAATCTTTAAGCAGGGGCACAGGGCCACTGGACCTCTGTGGTCAATGGACTGCATTTATCCCTACCTTGCACTCTGCTCCATGGCTCATGCACTGGTCCAAGTGGAGGTACTGGTGATGCATTGCAGCAGTGCTCTGGCGAACCAGGTGGCCTGCAATTCTTCCCCCAAAGAGGCATTCTATGTGAGCTGTGCAGACTGACTCTTGTGTGACAGGGTAGAACATCTTTGTTCTTCAAGATTCTGCTGATGAGGGCTGGGGTTGTGGCTCAGTGGTAGAGTGCTTGCCTAGCATGTGTGAGGCACTGTGTTTGATTCTCAGCACCACATAAAATTAAATAAATAAAATAAAGGTCCATTGACAGTTAAAAAATTTAGAGAAAAAAAAAGATTCTGCTGATGTGAGCAGCTCAGCTCAGCTCTGTATGACCAGGGATACTGATTTGCTAAGGAAATATTTCTCTGGGAGTCTGTGGATAAAAATTAAGGACATGTGGGAAAGTGGCCCCATCCTGAAGTGGGTCATCAAAGGAAGGACAGATATTAAACATCATTGTGAGCCCCAGCAGCACCTTCCCACCTTGCACATCCCTGCTATCTCTTTGCCCTCCATAAAAACAGGGTGGGTCTCTGGTAATCTAGCTCTTACTACTCAGGAGTAGCCTGAGGGAGTGTGACTCATGTGGTGTGTGGTCAGATCTTGAGCAGGGAGGACCCCCATCCTGATGCCAGCTTTGCTGAATAAGGCTCATCAGCCAGACCAAACTATGTAGTATGTGTCCTGCTGTTTATGTGACCTGGATTCTTCCTGCTTGCTCCAGAAATACCCCAGGGACGGAAAGCACCCTCAAAAACAATCTCAGAAACAATCTCTATATTTGACACCAAATATTCATATTTCTTCTGGGAACCGTTTCCCCTTTGTGAGCATCTTCCCCCAATCCCTTTAGGAAAGAGTAGTCATGAAGTTATTTCATGCCACCTGAAGTCAATATTCAAACAGTGTCTTACCAGTCTTCTATTGATCCTGTAGGATTTATCCTGGGTATGTTTGTGTGAATTATGTAGGGAACTGGAAGTTTGCAAAGGAAATAAATAGCCAGGTGTTGCAAGAAGTGTTATAAAGAGAGTTGGGTGTAGAGGCACATGTTCTTTTCTCAGCTCTCAGATGGGAGAAGGTCTGGAGACCAGATACTCAGGCCACCCTGCATTACACCTGGAGAACCTACTACAGAAGAGAAAAGACAAAATTTTCATAAAAAAAAAAACTCCATCTGCCAAAAAAACTCTTTTCAGCTGAACAAGTAATAAGTTATGCATCCCTTGACAAATAAAAAATAGCAGGTTGTGTCTACTGGAAGGCCTGCAGGATTTTTCCCATGGGACTGAGAGATGCAGGGTCTCCCCCTCAACTGAACCATCTTTCAGGAATACCAACATCAGTTCCCAAAATCTTCATGATGCACCCATGAAGCACTGGGTGAGAGCAGAAAGCATTTGATCCAATTCAGGGAAGAAATCATAACCTTTGACAAATTCTTGCATCAAATCATCGTGGAAGTGATGTGGATTTAGGCAAGTTCACCCCAGAATCTGGGCCCATATGGATCAGTGACAAGTGAGCCAGGGCCAAGGCAGGACCTGGTGGAAGAGGTCAGGGGAGCTTCCTGTCCAAAGGGTCAGAGGCATGGAAAAAGATGCCAGGCATCACAACAGAAAATCAGACCTGGCTGTGGGAGTATCCTTCTGTCACCCACCTGTGGGACCTGGAGTCAGTTCTGCTTAGGTCTAAGGGCTGGTGTGACTTGTTAGTTGGATTTATACTATGTCTCTGCTTTCAGGGCAGAAGCTCAAAGCAGAGCTGCAGTCACATTTCTGTGGCTGTGGAGCGCTGGTGTGAGGGCAGACATCTCCTCACTGATGACGGGGTGGGATGTGGGCCAGGTTGTGGGGAGACTGGTCCAGCTGAACAAAAAGGCAAAGGGGGGCATGCAGACACGACTTGGGGTGCTTGGAAGGCTGAACACAGTGGGCAACTGGCACATTGGGTGGCACATGGACGCATACTGGGTACAGGAAAGACTAACCCACAGTGCACAAGCATGCACTGTTAGGGGCCCAGTGCAACCTGCTGAGGTGCAGGGAAGACTGAACCAGAGTGAGCAAGCTGGCAGAGTGGGGGGCACGCAGACTCCTGCTGTGGTGCAGGGAAGGCTGACCCAACCGAGCAAGCTGCCAGTGTGAGGGGCCTGTGGAGATGAGCTGGGGTGCAGGAAGACTGACTGGAAGTGAGCAAGCCGGCAGTGTGAGGGGTGCACATCCATCTGCCGGAGATCAATGAAGAAAGACTCCAATGAGCAAGGAGAAACTTTTATGTGTATGGTTTAAATGGGTGACTTCGGGGAGAATGACCCAGCTGAGCAAGCAGGCTGTGTTGCTGACCTATGGAAAACTGCTGGTGTAAATTGAAGACTGACCCAAAGTGAACAAGAAGGCAGAGTTAGGGTCTGTGGGAAGCTGCTGGAGTTCAGGGAAAACTGACCCACAGGGAGCAAGCAGGCAGTGTAACTTACTCACAGAAACCCGACTGTGGTGCTCAGATGACTGACACACACTGAGCAAGCAGGCAGTTTTTGGGGCATATGAACACCTGCTGGGTAGCAGGGAACACTGACCCCGCTGTAAAAGCAGGCATTGTGGAGGTGTGGGGACATCTGGAGTGGTGCAGGGAAGAGTAACACTGGACCAAAGCAGCATGTGTGTTTCCACTGGAAACTGGCTGGTGTGTAGGGAAAACTGGCCAGTGTGAGGAAGTAGGCAGTGTGAGCGGCCTGTAGAATCCTCCTAGGCTTCTAGGGAAGACTGACCCAGCTGAACCAGCAGGCAGGTTTTGGAGTCTATTGCAACCTCCTGGGGCGAAGGGAAGAATGATGCAGCTCAACAAGCAGGAAGTGCTGGGGATACGTGCTCAGGTGTAGGAAAGCTCCCCCACAGTTGTTAAGCAGGCAGTCTGATGGTAACACAAACGTATCTTGAGTACAGGGAAAACAGACCACAGTGAGAACACAGTAAAAATGAGGTTTTGGGGGAAAACAATGCAGTGAAGACTGATCCAGCTGCACAGGCAGGCAGTGTTAATGACTAGTGGGACTCAGCTGGTGGGCAAGGAAGAGAGGCCCACAGAAGCGAGCAGGCAGTGTGTGCAACCTGTGGCAACCTGGTTGCATGCAGAGAATACGGACCTATCTGAAGGAGAATGCGGTGTCAGGCGCAGGCAGGTTTCTCCTGGGGTTCAGGTAAGTCTGACCCATTTAAGCAAGTTGGCAGTGGGAGGCATGTGTGGAAACCGGAACCGACGGCTCAAGGGAAGCCTGGGCCGCAGTGAGCAACCAGGCAGTGGGGGTGGGTGCAGATTCCTCCTGGGGTGCAGGAAGCAAGATACAGCTGAGCAAGCAGGTAGTATGTGAAGTCTGTGGACACCTGCAGGAGGCAGGGAACACTGACCCCCAGGGAGCAGCTGGCAGGGTGAATGGTGTGTGGACACATTTGGTGTACAGGCAAGATGGACCCAGCTGAGCAAGCAGGCAGTGTTAGGATCCAGCAGCAACCTGCTCTGGTGCAGGGAAGACAGACACACAGCATGCAAGCTGGAAGTGTGAGAGGAATGGGGAAACCTGGTAGAGTTGGAGAAAGAATGACCAAATTGATCAGGCATACAGAGTCAAGAGGTGGCATACACCCGCTGGGATTAAGAGAAGAAAGCCTGAGGATAAGTAAGCAGGCAGTGTGTGGGGTGTCCCAACACATGCTGGCATCCAGAAAGGACTGAACCTGCTGTGTGGGGGATTGAAAACTTCTAGGTGGAGTAGAAGACTGACCCAGGGTTGATTTAGCAGGCATTTTGACAGGCCAGTGGAACCTAACATGCTGAAGGAAAGATTGACCTGGCTGAGCCAGCAGGCAGTTTTTGGAGCTTGTGGCAACCTCCTGAGGTGTGGGGAAACTGATGCAACTGACCAAGCGGCAGTGAGATGGCCTTGCAGACAACTGCTGAAGTGCCAGATCCACTGACTCAGTGAGCAAGCATGCAATTTGAGGGGCATGGGAAAACAGGCAGGGTGCAGGAAATACTGACCGTGGTGAACAAACAGGCACTGAGAGGGAACTGGGTGAATCTTCGCGGGTGTTCAGAAAGGGACCCCTAATAAGCCAGCAATTACTGTGGGGGGTGTGGGGACACCTGCTGGGGTGGAGTGGACACTGACCTGCAGTGAGCAAGGCGGCAGTGTTAGGGGCATGGGAAAACCTGATGGAGTGCAGGGATGTCTGACTCAGCGGAGCAGTGGGCAGTGTGGTGGCCAGTGGAAATCAACTGGTGTTCAAGGATTCATGACCCTCAGTGAGCAAGCTGGCAGTGCGAGAATCCTGGGGCAACCTGTTCACGAGTAGGGAAGACTGACCCAGGGGGACAAGAAGGAAGATGGCACCGGGTGTGGAACTTGCTGGAGTGAAGGGAAAGGGACCGTAGTGAGCAACCCAGCGATGTGAGGCCATGCAGATTCCTGCTGGGGTGCGGGGAAGAATGACCCCACTTAGAGTGAGCCTTTGTGAGGGTCCTTTGGATATGTGCAGGGGTGTAGTGAGGATCAGCCCACAGTGAGTGAGCAGGCAGTCTGAAGGTCACGTATGTATTTGTTGGGGTTCTGTGAAGACAGACTAATGAGCAAGGAGGAATGTTTAGGGGTATGGGGAAAATGCTGGGGTAGATGAAATACTCACCTTCGTGAGCCACTGGGTGGTGTGAGTGGCCTGTGGAAATCAGGTAGGATGCTTGGAAGACTGAACCAAATTGAGTAAGCAGGCAGTGTTAGGGTCTGTGGTAAGCTACAGTGGTGCAGAAAAGACTGACCAAAACGAGTAAGCAGTGTGATGGACTCACAGAAACCTACTGAGGTGCAGGCAAGACTAACACACAGAGAGCACACACACATTTGTTGGACATGTGGCAATCTGCTGGGTAGTAGAGAATACTGAACCAGCTGAAAAAGGAGGCAATGTGGGGACATATGGACATGTGGATGGGTGCAAGGAAGACATATTTGACCAAGGAAGCACTGTGAGTTGTCACTTGAAACCTACTGGGGTGCCAGGAAAACTGACCCAGTTGAGAAAGTAGGCAGTGTGTGGGGCCTGTGACCACCCACCTGGGTGCAATGAAAACCGACTCATATTGAGCAATCAGGCAGTGTGAAGCGCTTGTGGAAACCTTAGTAGGAAAGACTGAGCAGGCTGAGCCAGAAGGCATTTTTCGTAGGTTGTGACACATTGCTGGGGTGCAAGGAAGACTGATACAGCCCAATAAGCAGGCATTGTGATGGCCATGTGGACAAATGCTGAGGAGCAGGGAAGACTGACCCAGCTGTACAAGAGGGCTGGGGATACATGCTTGGGTGCTGAAAAACTGACCCATCATGATTAAGCAAGCAAACTGATTCACAAGAGAATGGGATCTGGGAATTGGGACCACAGTGAGCATGAAGGAATGCTTTGGTTTGTGGGGAAATGCTGTGGTGCTGGGAAAATCCGACCCAGCTGAGCAAGCTTGCACTGTGAATGGCTGGTGGAAATCAGCTGATGTGCAAGGAGGACTGATCCACAGTAAGCAAGCAGGCATTGTCTGGAACCTGTGACAACCTGCTTGTGTGAAAGGAAGTCTGAACCAGCTGAAAAAGAATGCAGTGTGAGGGGAAGGTGGGTTTCTGCTGGGGATCAGGTAGGACTGACCCATTTGAGCAAGATGGCACCGTGAGGGGTATGTGGAAACCTTTGGGGCAAAGGGACGACAGACCCAGAGTGAGCACTGAGGGCAGTTGAGAGTGGTGCAGATTCCCGCTGGGGAGCAGGTAATGATATAGCTGAGCAAACAGTTATATCATTTAGAACAGTATTTAAGTTCTGTGGAAGACTGACCCCCAGTGAGCAAACTGGCAGTGGGAATGGTGTGTGAACTCCTTTGGGGGTGCAGGCAAGATGGACCCAGCTGAGCAAGGAGGTACTTTTACCATCCAGTGGCAACCTTCTGAGGTGCTGTGAGGATGAACCCAGAGTGTCAAGCTAGCAGTGTGAGAGGTACGGGAAACCTGGAAGTGTTGGAGAAGAACTGACCAATTGGAGCAAGCTGGGAGCGTCAAGGACTGGTGTATACCTGCTGGGATGCAGTGAGGGGAGACCAGGTGTAAGTCAGCAGTGTGGGGCGAGTGCCAACACCTGCCGGGGTCCAGGGGAGACTGGACTGGCTGAGCAGGCAGGGAGAGTGGGGCGGTTTGAAAAACTGCTGGGTGGATTGGAAGACTGACCCAAGGTGATCAAGTTGGCAGGGCGATGTGTGGATACTTGCTAGGGTGCAGGTAAGTCTGACACAGCTGAGCAACAGGCAGGGTGAGGACCCTGAAGAAACCTGCTGGGGTACGTGGAAGACTGACCCACCATGAGTAAGTTGGATGTTAGGGGTGTGTGGACACATTTTGGGGTTCAGGAAAGACTGACTAGATGAGCAAGCTGGAAGTTTCAAGGGTTGTGGCAATATGCTTGGTTGCAGGAACTACTCAGCCACATTAAGTTGTCGGTTTGTGGGTTTGCAGACACTTCTGGGAAACAGGGAAGACTAATTCCAGTGAGCAAGCAGAGAGTGTCAGGGGTCTGTGGGAAGAAGCTGGGGTTTCAGGGAAGACTGAAGCACAACGAGCAAGCAGGCAGTGTGAAGGGTATCAAGATTCTGGCTGTAGTTCAGTGAAGGATGACCTGACTGAGCAACTTCACAGTGTGAGGGTCTGTGGAAACACGCTGGGTGCACCAAACCTGGTTCACAGTGAGCAAGCAGGTAGTGTGATGGATGTGCTGAAACCTATTTAGGTGCTGAGAAAGAGGCAGCGGGAGGGGTTGCAGATTTCTGCAGGGGTGTAGGGAAGGCTCACAGAGCTGAGCAAACATGCAGTGTAGGGTCCTGTGGAGTCGACTACTCAATTTGGGGAGCAGGGAAAGTTTGCCCAGAGTGAGAAAATAGGTAGCATAACCGACCTGGGAAACCTGCTGAAGTGCAGAGACAGCTGACCAATCTGTGCAAGCAGGCAATGTTAGGGGCTGAGGTTCAAGGAATAATAACGCACAGTGAGAAACTGATACTGTTAAGGGGGTTGGGGAAAGTGTGGGGTATATGAAAATTGAACCAACTGAGCAAGCTCTGGAGAACTGCAAGAGACAGGGAGAACTGACCCCCGAGAGCAAGCTGCCAGTGTGAGTGGTGTGCAGAAACCAGGGGTGAAGAGGCAACACTGATGCAACTGAGGAAGCAGACAGTGTGGGGGTCCGTGGAAAGCTGCTGGGGTGTAGGGAAGACTGAACAACTGTGAGTAGTCAGGCAGTGTGAGGGGCCTGTGTTCACCTGCTGGGGTCCAAGGAAAACTGACCAAAACTGAGAACTCAGGAAGCATAAGAAGCCTATGTATACCTGATGAGTGCATGAAAACTGACCCAAAGTAGTCAGGAAGCAAGAGGGCCCTTTTACCTGCTGGAGTGCAGGAAAGACTGACCCACAGTGAGTAGTCAGGCAGCAGGAGGGGCCTGTGTACACCTGCTTGTGTGCAGGGAAGGCTAACCCACAGAGAATATTCAGGCAGTATGTGAGGCCTGTGTATAACTGCTGGGGTTCCAGGAAGACTGACCCACAGTGAGTAGTCAGGCAGCAGGAGGGGCCTGTGTACACCTGCTTGTGTGCAGGGAAGAGTGACCCACCGTGAGGAGTTCAGCAGCGTGAGTGGCCTGTGTACACCTGCTGGGGTGCAGGGGACACTGTACTCAGTGACACACAGTGAGTATTCAGTGAGCAACAGATGCTTTTGTATGCCTGCTGGGTTACCTGAGAGACATACCCTCAGTGAGTAGTCAGGCTGTGTGAGGGACCTGTGTACACCTGCTGTCTTGCATGGAAGACTGACCCACAGTTAGCAAGCAGGAAGCTCAGGCCTGTGCATTCCTGCTGGGGTACAGGAAAGACTGACCACTTTGATTAGTCAAGCACTGCTGGGCCTATAATTTCTGCTGGTGTGAAGGACGATTGACCCACAGTGAGTAGTCAGGCTGTGTGAGGGGCCTGTGTACCCTGGCTGGGGTGGAGGGAAGACTGACCCACAGTGAGGAGCAAGGCAGCCAGGCACACAAGGACATACAGAGGACCCTCATGCCACCTCACCACTCCCTGTGGACCAGTCTTCCCTGCACCCCAGCAGGTGTACACAGGCCTCACATACTGCCTGAATATTCTCTGTGGGTCAGTCCTGCCTGCACCCCAGCAGGTGCACACAGGCCCCTCACACTGCCTGATTACCCACTGTGAGTCAGTCTACCCTGGACACCAGGTAGTGCACAGAAGCCTATCATACTGTACACACACCCTTCACACTGCCTGCTAAGTCACTGTGGGTCAGTCTTCCCTGCACCCCAGCAGGTGCACACATACCCCTCTTGCTTCCTGACGACTCACTGTGTGTTAGTCTTCTGTGCATCCCAGCAGGTGCACACAGTCCCCTCACAATGCCTGACAACTCACTGTGGGTCAGTCTTCCCTGCACACAAGCAGGTGCACACAGTCCCCTCACACTGCCAGTGTACTCACTGTGGGCCAGTCTTCCTGCATCACAACAGGTGTACACAGTCCCCTCACACTGCCAGTGTACTCACTGTGGGTCAGTCTTCCCTGCACCCAGCAGGTGTACACAGGTCCCTCTTGCTGCCTGAAGACCTCACTGTGGACAGTCTTCCCTGCATCACAACAGTGTACACAAGCTGCTCATACTACCTGACTACGCGATTTGAGTCAGTCTTCCCTAACCCCAGCAGGTGTACACAGGACACCTCTTGCTGCCTGACGACTCACTGTGGGTCAGTCTTCCCTGCACCCCAGCAGGTGTACACAGGGCTCTCGTGCTGCCTGACTATTCACTGTGTGTCAGTCTTCCCTGCACCCCAGCAGGTGTGCACAGGGCTCTCGTGCTGCCTGACTATTCACTGTGGGTCAGTCTTCCCTGCACCCCAGCAGGTGTACACAGGGCTCTCGTGCTGCCTGACTATTCACTGTGTGTCAGTCTTCCCTGCACCCCAGCAGGTGTACACAGGGCTCTCGTGCTGCCTGACTACTCACTGTGTGTCAGTCTTCCCTGCACCCCAGCAGGTGTACACAGGGCTCTCGTGCTGCCTGTCTACTCACTGTGTGTCAGTCTTCCCTGCACCCCAGCAGGTGTGCACAGGGCTCTCGTGCTGCCTGACTATTCACTGTGGGTCAGTCTTCCCTGCACCCCAGCAGGTGTGCACAGGGCTCTCGTGCTGCCTGTCTACTCACTGTGTGTCAGTCTTCCCTGCACCCCAGCAGTGTACACAGGGCTCTCGTGCTGCCTGACTATTCACTGTGTGTCAGTCTTTCCTTCCCTCCTTCAGATATATACAGGCCCCTCACACTGCCTGACTACTCTCTGTGAGTCAGTCTTCCCTGCACCCCAGCAGGTGTACACAGGCCCCTCACATTGCCTGAATACTCACTGTGGGTCAGTCTTCCCTGCACCCCAGCAGGTGTACACAGGGCTCTCGTGCTGCCTGACTATTCACTGTAGGTCAGTCTTCCCTGCAACCCAGCAGGTGTACACAGGTCCCTCACACTGCCTGGCTACACTCTGTGAGTCAGTCTTCCCTGCACCCTAGAAAGTATACACAGGCCCCTCACATTGCCTGAATACTCACTGTGAGTCAGTCTTCCCTACACCACAGCAGGTGTACACAGGGCTCTCATGCTGCCTGACTATTCACTGTGGGTCAGTCTTCCCTGCACCCCAGCAGGTGTACACAGGTCCCTCACACTGCCTGGCTACACTCTGTGAGTCAGTCTTCCCTGCACCCCAGCAGGTGTACACAGGGCTCTCGTGCTGCCTGACTATTCACTGTGGGTCAGTCTTCCCTACACCCCAGCAGGTGTACACAGGGCTCTCGTGCTGCCTGACTATTCACTGTGTGTCAGTCTTCCCTGCACCACAGCAGGTGTACACAGGGCTCTCGTGCTGCCTGTCTACTCACTGTGTGTCAGTCTTCCCTACACCCCAGCAGGTGTACACAGGGCTCTCACGCTGCCTGTCTACTCACTGTGTGTCAGTCTTCCCTACACCCTAGCAGGTGTACACAGGCCTCTCATGCTGCCTGACTACTCACTGTGAGTCAGTCTTCCCTGCACCCCAGCAGGTGTACACAGGGCTCTCGTGCTGCCTGACTACTCACTGTGAGTCAGTCTTCCCTACACCCCAGCAGGTGTACACAGGGCTCTCGTGCTGCCTGACTATTCACTGTGGGTCAGTCTTCCCTGCACCACAGCAGGTGTGCACAGGGCTCTCGTGCTGCCTGACTATTCACTGTGTGTCAGTCTTCCCTGCACCACAGCAGGTGTGCACAGGGCTCTCGTGCTGCCTGACTACTCACTGTGTGTCAGTCTTCCCTGCACCCCAGCAGGTGTACACAGGGCTCTCGTGCTGCCTGACTACTCACTGTGTGTCAGTCTTCCCTGCACCCCAGCAGGTGTGCACAGGGCTCTCGTGCTGCCTGACTATTCACTGTGTGTCAGTCTTCCCTGCACCACAGCAGGTGTACACAGGGCTCTCGTGCTGCCTGACTATTCACTGTGTGTCAGTCTTCCCTGCACCCCAGCAGGTGTACACAGGGCTCTCGTGCTGCCTGTCTACTCACTGTGGGTCAGTCTTCCCTGCACCCCAGCAGGTGTACACAGGGCTCTCGTGCTGCCTGACTATTCACTGTGGGTCAGTCTTCCCTGCACCCCAGCAGGTGTGCACAGGGCTCTCGTGCTGCCTGTCTACTCACTGTGGGTCAGTCTTCCCTGCACCACAGCAGGTGTACACAGGGCTCTCGTGCTGCCTGACTATTCACTGTGTGTCAGTCTTCCCTGCACCCCAGCAGGTGTGCACAGGGCTCTCGTGCTGCCTGACTACTCACTGTGTGTCAGTCTTCCCTGCACCCCAGCAGGTGTACACAGGGCTCTCACGCTGCCTGACTATTCACTGTGGGTCAGTCTTCCCTGCACCCCAGCAGGTGTACACAGGGCTCTCGTGCTGCCTGTCTACTCACTGTGTGTCAGTCTTCCCTGCACCACAGCAGGTGTACACAGGGCTCTCGTGCTGCCTGACTATTCACTGTGTGTCAGTCTTCCCTGCACCCCAGCAGGTGTACACAGGGCTCTCGTGCTGCCTGACTATTCACTGTGTGTCAGTCTTCCCTACACCCCAGCAGGTGTACACAGGGCTCTCGTGCTGCCTGTCTACTCACTGTGTGTCAGTCTTCCCTACACCCCAGCAGGTGTACACAGGGCTCTCGTGCTGCCTGACTATTCACTGTGGGTCAGTCTTCCCTACACCGCAGCAGGTGTGCACAGGGCTCTCGTGCTGCCTGACTATTCACTGTGTGTCAGTCTTCCCTGCACCACAGCAGGTGTACACAGGGCTCTCGTGCTGCCTGTCTACTCACTGTGTGTCAGTCTTCCTTACACCCCAGCAGGTGTGCACAGGGCTCTCGTGCTGCCTGACTATTCACTGTGGGTCAGTCTTCCCTGCACCACAGCAGGTGTGCACAGGGCTCTCGTGCTGCCTGTCTACTCACTGTGGATCAGTCTTCCCTACACCCCAGCAGGTGTGCACAGGGCTCTCGTGCTGCCTGTCTACTCACTGTGTGTCAGTCTTCCCTGCACCCCAGCAGGTGTACACAGGGCTCTCGTGCTGCCTGTCTACTCACTGTGGGTCAGTCTTCCCTGCACCCCAGCAGGTGTACACAGGGCTCTCGTGCTGCCTGACTATTCACTGTGGGTCAGTCTTCCCTACACCCCAGCAGGTGTACACAGGGCTCTCGTGCTGCCTGACTATTCACTGTGGGTCAGTCTTCCCTACACCCCAGCAGGTGTACACAGGGCTCTCGTGCTGCCTGACTACTCACTGTGGGTCAGTCTTCCCTGCACCCCAGCAGGTGTACACAGGGCTCTCGTGCTGCCTGTCTACTCACTGTGTGTCAGTCTTCCCTACACCCCAGCAGGTGTGCACAGGGCTCTCGTGCTGCCTGTCTACTCACTGTGTGTCAGTCTTCCCTGCACCCCAGCAGGTGTGCACAGGGCTCTCGTGCTGCCTGTCTACTCACTGTGTGTCAGTCTTCCCTACACCCAAGCAGGTGTACACAGGGCTCTCGTGCTGCCTGTCTACTCACTGTGGGTCAGTCTTCCCTGCACCCCAGCAGGTGTGCACAGGGCTCTCGTGCTGCCTGACTATTCACTGTGAGTCAGTCTTCCCTACACCCCAGCAGGTGTACACAGGGCTCTCGTGCTGCCTGACTATTCACTGTGTGTCAGTCTTCCCTGCACCCCAGCAGGTGTACACAGGGCTCTCGTGCTGCCTGTCTACTCACTGTGGGTCAGTCTTCCCTGCACCCCAGCAGGTGTGCACAGGGCTCTCGTGCTGCCTGTCTACTCACTGTGTGTCAGTCTTCCCTACACCCCAGCAGGTGTACACAGGGCTCTCGTGCTGCCTGACTATTCACTGTGGGTCAGTCTTCCCTACACCCCAGCAGGTGTACACAGGGCTCTCGTGCTGCCTGACTATTCACTGTGGGTCAGTCTTCCCTGCACCCCAGCAGGTGTGCACAGGGCTCTCGTGCTGCCTGTCTACTCACTGTGTGTCAGTCTTCCCTGCACCCCAGCAGGTGTACACAGGGCTCTCAGTGCTGCCTGACTATTCACTGTGTGTCAGTCTTCCCTACACCCCAGCAGGTGTAGCACAGGGCTCTCGTGCTGCCTGACTACTCACTGTGTGTCAGTCTTCCCTACACCCCAGCAGGTGTACACAGGGCTCTCGTGCTGCCTGACTATTCACTGTGGGTCAGTCTTCCCTACACCCCAGCAGGTGTACACAGGGCTCTCGTGCTGCCTGACTACTCACTGTGTGTCAGTCTTCCCTACACCCCAGCAGGTGTACACAGGGCTCTCGTGCTGCCTGACTATTCACTGTGGGTCAGTCTTCCCTACACCCCAGCAGGTGTACACAGGGCTCTCGTGCTGCCTGACTACTCACTGTGGGTCAGTCTTCCCTGCACCCCAGCAGGTGTACACAGGGCTCTCGTGCTGCCTGTCTACTCACTGTGTGTCAGTCTTCCCTACACCCCAGCAGGTGTACACAGGGCTCTCGTGCTGCCTGACTACTCACTGTGGGTCAGTCTTCCCTGCACCCCAGCAGGTGTACACAGGGCTCTCGTGCTGCCTGTCTACTCACTGTGTGTCAGTCTTCCCTACACCCCAGCAGGTGTACACAGGGCTCTCGTGCTGCCTGTCTACTCACTGTGTGTCAGTCTTCCCTACACCCCAGCAGGTGTACACAGGGCTCTCGTGCTGCCTGTCTACTCACTGTGTGTCAGTCTTCCCTGCACCCCAGCAGGTGTACACAGGGCTCTCATGCTGCCTGACTATTCACTGTGTGTCAGTCTTCCCTGCACCCCAGCAGGTGTACACAGGGCTCTCGTGCTGCCTGACTACTCACTGTGGGTCAGTCTTCCCTACACCCCAGCAGGTGTACACAGGGCTCTCGTGCTGCCTGTCTACTCACTGTGTGTCAGTCTTCCCTACACCCCAGCAGGTGTACACAGGGCTCTCGTGCTGCCTGACTACTCACTGTGTGTCAGTCTTCCCTACACCCCAGCAGGTGTGCACAGGGCTCTCGTGCTGCCTGTCTACTCACTGTGTGTCAGTCTTCCCTGCACCACAGCAGGTGTACACAGGGCTCTCGTGCTGCCTGTCTACTCACTGTGTGTCAGTCTTCCCTACACCCCAGCAGGTGTACACAGGGCTCTCGTGCTGCCTGTCTACTCACTGTGTGTCAGTCTTCCCTGCACCCCAGCAGGTGTACACAGGGCTCTCGTGCTGCCTGACTACTCACTGTGTGTCAGTCTTCCCTACACCACAGCAGGTGTGCACAGGGCTCTCGTGCTGCCTGACTATTCACTGTGTGTCAGTCTTCCCTACACCCCAGCAGGTGTACACAGGGCTCTCGTGCTGCCTGTCTACTCACTGTGTGTCAGTCTTCCCTACACCCCAGCAGGTGTACACAGGGCTCTCGTGCTGCCTGACTATTCACTGTGGGTCAGTCTTCCCTACACCCCAGCAGGTGTGCACAGGGCTCTCGTGCTGCCTGACTATTCACTGTGTGTCAGTCTTCCCTGCACCCCAGCAGGTGTACACAGGGCTCTCGTGCTGCCTGACTATTCACTGTGTGTCAGTCTTCCCTGCACCCCAGCAGGTGTACACAGGGCTCTCGTGCTGCCTGTCTACTCACTGTGGGTCAGTCTTCCCTGCACCCCAGCAGGTGTACACAGGGCTCTCGTGCTGCCTGACTATTCACTGTGTGTCAGTCTTCCCTGCACCACAGCATGTGTACACAGGGCTCTCGAGCTGCCTGTCTACTCACTGTGTGTCAGTCTTCCCTACACCCCAGCAGGTGTACACAGGGCTCTCGTGCTGCCTGACTATTCACTGTGTGTCAGTCTTCCCTGCACCCCAGCAGGTGTACACAGGGCTCTCGTGCTGCCTGTCTACTCACTGTGTGTCAGTCTTCCCTACACCCCAGCAGGTGTGCACAGGGCTCTCGTGCTGCCTGTCTATTCACTGTGTGTCAGTCTTCCCTGCACCCCAGCAGGTGTACACAGGGCTCTCGTGCTGCCTGACTACTCACTGTGTGTCAGTCTTCCCTGCACCACCGCAGGTGTACACAGGGCTCTCGTGCTGCCTGACTACTCACTGTGTGTCAGTCTTCCCTGCACCCCAGCAGGTGTACACAGGGCTCTCGTGCTGCCTGACTATTCACTGTGGGTCAGTCTTCCCTGCACCCCAGCAGGTGTACACAGGGCTCTCGTGCTGCCTGTCTACTCACTGTGTGTCAGTCTTCCCTACACCCCAGCAGGTGTACACAGGGCTCTCGTGCTGCCTGTCTACTCACTGTGTGTCAGTCTTCCCTGCACCACAGCAGGTGTGCACAGGGCTCTCGTGCTGCCTGACTACTCACTGTGTGTCAGTCTTCCCTGCACCCCAGCAGGTGTACACAGGGCTCTCGTGCTGCCTGACTACTCACTGTGTGTCAGTCTTCCCTACACCCCAGCAGGTGTACACAGGGCTCTCGTGCTGCCTGTCTACTCACTGTGGGTCAGTCTTCCCTGCACCACAGCAGGTGTGCACAGGGCTCTCGTGCTGCCTGACTATTCACTGTGTGTCAGTCTTCCCTGCACCCCAGCAGGTGTACACAGGGCTCTCGTGCTGCCTGACTATTCACTGTGGGTCAGTCTTCCCTGCACCCCAGCAGGTGTACACAGGGCTCTCGTGCTGCCTGTCTACTCACTGTGTGTCAGTCTTCCCTGCACCCCAGCAGGTGTACACAGGGCTCTCGTGCTGCCTGACTATTCACTGTGTGTCAGTCTTCCCTACACCCCAGCAGGTGTACACAGGGCTCTCGTGCTGCCTGTCTACTCACTGTGTGTCAGTCTTCCCTGCACCCCAGCAGGTGTACACAGGGCTCTCGTGCTGCCTGACTATTCACTGTGGGTCAGTCTTCCCTACACCCCAGCAGGTGTACACAGGGCTCTCGTGCTGCCTGACTATTCACTGTGTGTCAGTCTTCCCTACACCCCAGCAGGTGTACACAGGGCTCTCGTGCTGCCTGACTATTCACTGTGGGTCAGTCTTCCCTACACCCCAGCAGGTGTACACAGGGCTCTCGTGCTGCCTGACTATTCACTGTGGGTCAGTCTTCCCTACACCCCAGCAGGTGTGCACAGGGCTCTCGTGCTGCCTGACTATTCACTGTGGGTCAGTCTTCCCTACACCCCAGCAGGTGTACACAGGGCTCTCGTGCTGCCTGACTATTCACTGTGGTCAGTCTTCCCTACACCCCAGCAGGTGTGCACAGGGCTCTCGTGCTGCCTGTCTACTCACTGTGTGTCAGTCTTCCCTGCACCCCAGCAGGTGTACACAGGGCTCTCGTGCTGCCTGTCTACTCACTGTGGGTCAGTCTTCCCTGCACCCCAGCAGGTGTGCACAGGGCTCTCGTGCTGCCTGTCTACTCACTGTGTGTCAGTCTTCCCTACACCCCAGCAGGTGTACACAGGGCTCTCGTGCTGCCTGACTATTCACTGTGGGTCAGTCTTCCCTACACCCCAGCAGGTGTACACAGGGCTCTCGTGCTGCCTGACTATTCACTGTGGGTCAGTCTTCCCTGCACCCCAGCAGGTGTACACAGGGCTCTCGTGCTGCCTGTCTACTCACTGTGTGTCAGTCTTCCCTGCACCCCAGCAGGTGTACACAGGGCTCTCAGTGCTGCCTGACTATTCACTGTGTGTCAGTCTTCCCTACACCCCAGCAGGTGTGCACAGGGCTCTCGTGCTGCCTGTCTACTCACTGTGTGTCAGTCTTCCCTACACCCCAGCAGGTGTACACAGGGCTCTCGTGCTGCCTGACTATTCACTGTGAGTCAGTCTTCCCTACACCCCAGCAGGTGTACACAGGGCTCTCGTGCTGCCTGACTATTCACTGTGGGTCAGTCTTCCCTACACCCCAGCAGGTGTACACAGGGCTCTCGTGCTGCCTGACTATTCACTGTGGGTCAGTCTTCCCTACACCCCAGCAGGTGTACACAGGGCTCTCGTGCTGCCTGACTACTCACTGTGGGTCAGTCTTCCCTGCACCCCAGCAGGTGTACACAGGGCTCTCGTGCTGCCTGTCTACTCACTGTGTGTCAGTCTTCCCTACACCCCAGCAGGTGTACACAGGGCTCTCGTGCTGCCTGACTACTCACTGTGGGTCAGTCTTCCCTGCACCCCAGCAGGTGTACACAGGGCTCTCGTGCTGCCTGTCTACTCACTGTGTGTCAGTCTTCCCTACACCCCAGCAGGTGTACACAGGGCTCTCACGCTGCCTGTCTACTCACTGTGTGTCAGTCTTCCCTACACCCCAGCAGGTGTGCACAGGGCTCTCGTGCTGCCTGTCTACTCACTGTGTGTCAGTCTTCCCTGCACCCCAGCAGGTGTACACAGGGCTCTCATGCTGCCTGACTATTCACTGTGTGTCAGTCTTCCCTGCACCACAGCAGGTGTGCACAGGGCTCTCGTGCTGCCTGACTACTCACTGTGGGTCAGTCTTCCCTACACCCCAGCAGGTGTACACAGGGCTCTCGTGCTGCCTGTCTACTCACTGTGTGTCAGTCTTCCCTACACCCCAGCAGGTGTGCACAGGGCTCTCGTGCTGCCTGACTACTCACTGTGTGTCAGTCTTCCCTACACCCCAGCAGGTGTACACAGGGCTCTCGTGCTGCCTGTCTACTCACTGTGTGTCAGTCTTCCCTGCACCCCAGCAGGTGTACACAGGGCTCTCGTGCTGCCTGACTATTCACTGTGTGTCAGTCTTCCCTACACCCCAGCAGGTGTACACAGGGCTCTCGTGCTGCCTGTCTACTCACTGTGTGTCAGTCTTCCCTACACCCCAGCAGGTGTACACAGGGCTCTCGTGCTGCCTGACTATTCACTGTGGGTCAGTCTTCCCTACACCCCAGCAGGTGTACACAGGGCTCTCGTGCTGCCTGACTATTCACTGTGTGTCAGTCTTCCCTGCACCCCAGCAGGTGTACACAGGGCTCTCGTGCTGCCTGACTATTCACTGTGTGTCAGTCTTCCCTGCACCCCAGCAGGTGTACACAGGGCTCTCGTGCTGCCTGTCTACTCACTGTGGGTCAGTCTTCCCTGCACCCCAGCAGGTGTACACAGGGCTCTCGTGCTGCCTGACTACTCACTGTGTGTCAGTCTTCCCTGCACCCCAGCAGGTGTACACAGGGCTCTCGTGCTGCCTGTCTACTCACTGTGTGTCAGTCTTCCCTGCACCCCAGCAGGTGTACACAGGGCTCTCGTGCTGCCTGTCTACTCACTGTGTGTCAGTCTTCCCTGCACCCCAGCAGGTGTACACAGGGCTCTCGTGCTGCCTGTCTACTCACTGTGTGTCAGTCTTCCCTGCACCCCAGCAGGTGTACACAGGGCTCTCGTGCTGCCTGACTACTCACTGTGTGTCAGTCTTCCCTACACCCCAGCAGGTGTACACAGGGCTCTCGTGCTGCCTGTCTACTCACTGTGGGTCAGTCTTCCCTGCACCACAGCAGGTGTGCACAGGGCTCTCGTGCTGCCTGACTATTCACTGTGTGTCAGTCTTCCCTGCACCCCAGCAGGTGTACACAGGGCTCTCGTGCTGCCTGACTATTCACTGTGGGTCAGTCTTCCCTGCACCCCAGCAGGTGTACACAGGGCTCTCGTGCTGCCTGTCTACTCACTGTGTGTCAGTCTTCCCTGCACCCCAGCAGGTGTACACAGGGCTCTCGTGCTGCCTGACTATTCACTGTGTGTCAGTCTTCCCTACACCCCAGCAGGTGTACACAGGGCTCTCGTGCTGCCTGTCTACTCACTGTGTGTCAGTCTTCCCTGCACCCCAGCAGGTGTACACAGGGCTCTCGTGCTGCCTGACTATTCACTGTGTGTCAGTCTTCCCTACACCCCAGCAGGTGTACACAGGGCTCTCGTGCTGCCTGACTATTCACTGTGTGTCAGTCTTCCCTACACCCCAGCAGGTGTACACAGGGCTCTCGTGCTGCCTGACTATTCACTGTGGGTCAGTCTTCCCTACACCCCAGCAGGTGTACACAGGGCTCTCGTGCTGCCTGACTATTCACTGTGTGTCAGTCTTCCCTACACCCCAGCAGGTGTGCACAGGGCTCTCGTGCTGCCTGACTATTCACTGTGGGTCAGTCTTCCCTGCACCCCAGCAGGTGTACACAGGGCTCTCGTGCTGCCTGTCTACTCACTGTGTGTCAGTCTTCCCTGCACCCCAGCAGGTGTACACAGGGCTCTCGTGCTGCCTGACTACTCACTGTGTGTCAGTCTTCCCTGCACCCCAGCAGGTGTACACAGGGCTCTCGTGCTGCCTGACTACTCACTGTGTGTCAGTCTTCCCTGCACCCCAGCAGGTGTACACAGGGCTCTCGTGCTGCCTGACTACTCACTGTGTGTCAGTCTTCCCTGCACCCCAGCAGGTGTACACAGGGCTCTCGTGCTGCCTGACTACTCACTGTGTGTCAGTCTTCCCTGCACCCCAGCAGGTGTACACAGGGCTCTCGTTC
>NW_025920340.1:7500-110000 GCF_902686445.1 Sciurus carolinensis
GCTGTTTGCGCCGGTTGCCGGGAGACGCGGTATTAATAGGCGGGGGTCAGCCGGGGCCGCGCCGGGCTCGTTGCTGGGGAACCGGCCCCTAATAAATCACCGGGGCAGTTCTGCGACGTGCCCCGTGCAGAGTCCCGTGCGCTCCGCGGGTCCCGGAGGCAGGTCCGCGGAGGACGCCTCGTTCTCCAGACCAGAGGCCGAGGGCCAGCGGACGCTGAGGAAGGGGACCGCGCTGGGCGGCCCTCCTGCGTCCCCGGTTTCCCTCTGAGGCAGGGTTTCCCCGGGGGCCCAGGCCGGTCTCACACTCCGGGCTCCACCGCTGCCCCCGCTTCAGCCCCCACGTGGCCTGTTTGACGGCGCGTGCACTGCGCCAGACCCCCGGTGTCTTGGGGACCAGTGGGGTCCTGGTGCTATTTGGGCCCTGACACGTCCACCTCCACCTCACCCCTGGCTCTGGCCCCGCGGGGCGCCGTCTCCAGGCCCCACAGCCTGGCCGACCCGCCTCTGAACTTCCAGGCTGGGCCCAGCGCAAGGCGCGGTCCACCCGGGGGTCTGCGGCCTCCACGACCCCGCAGTGTTTGGGACTCGCGCGAGTCCTGTTCCTTCTCTGTTCCCGGAACAGCGCGCACGCAGCGCGGTTCCCGCAGGCCACGGACGCGTGTGTGGATGCGCGGCGTCTGCACGCAGTGGTCACTTCACGTCCTTGCGCTTTGGTATCGGGTCCGGACGCCCAGGCACGGCTGTCTCCACACGCATTTGGGTCTGGTTTGCCTATGAAGTGGCTTCGGGCTGGGGTCGGGCCTGAGGTCCTGAGTTCGATTTCCAGCACCGCACAGCGCTTTGCAACGGGGCCGGCGCTGCTTTCCTCCCAATTCCAGGAGGCAGGGCCTCCGCTGCGGCGGCGGCTGCGGTTGGAATGGGGACAAAGCCCCTGGGGAATCAAGAAGACCCTGAAGAGCTCCTGGGAAACTGAGGCCCGGCGCTGTGCCATCATGACCCTGGGGGTGTGGGAAGGGGGCAGAACACCTGAGATGCCCACCCCGGGGGGATTTCTGCAGCCGAGCCGGGCTGCGTGCCTCGGGCACACAGGCTGCCATCTCCCACAGGTGTGACCCCACACCTGACCTGGGGCACCTTCCCAGGCTGCAGGAACTAGGTCTCTGTCCCATGGAAGATGGTGACATGATCCCAGGATATCTTGGAAGTAGCCAGGAAAAAGGAAACCAGCCAGGCTGCCCAAGTTAGCTCCAGAGGACCCTGGCAGAGAGAAAGTGACCAGTACCCTCCAGTAGGAGGCAAGAGTTGAGGGGCTTTGGTGATACCAGTCTTCCTGTAACCAGCTCTGTCAATTAATATACTCCAGTTCGTCCATGTGGTTGCAGATGAGAAAACGCCATCCTTTTTCATGGCTGAATAGTATTCCACTGCTTGCATATGTGTGTGTTCATATACATAAATAGATGTGTGTGTGTGTGTGTGTTGGTGTGTTAGATACATCTCTCTCTGCACGGTATTTGTTCATCCTCTGCTGGACATCCCAGTTGCTTCCTTCCACATCTAGGCTGGTGAGTAGCTCTACTGGTGAGCATGCAGCGTAGACGTCTCTGGAGCATCAGTGGGAAGCCGCTAGTCAAGGACGCCGTGGGCAGTTCCGTCAGCGGCAAAGGCTGGAGATCCGACGGACCCAGGGGATAATAATGGAGCACGCGTTGAACATTTCAGGACTTCAGGTCTCGGCACGCCAGAAAGGTGGCTGGGGGCCGCGACGGGGCTGCTGCTTTGCTCGGCCCCAGGAGGGGCGCCGTGGCTCAGAGTCCTCTTGTTCTGCTCCGGCCTGGTGCTGGGACGGAACCGGGGCCTGTGTCACGCCCTGCCCCAGACCTCACGCTGTCCACCATAAACACACAAGAGGTGCGTCACCGAACACTCATGGGTGGTGGGATTGAATCCACCTCTACAACTTTTGTTTTGGGGGACCAGGGGTTGAACCCAGGGGTGCTGAGCCCCTGAGCCACAGCCCCAGCCCTTGCTATTTTAAATTTTGAGACAGTCTCGCGAAGTGGCTTAGGGTCTTGCTAAGTTGCTGAGGCTGGCCTCCACCGGGCCATCCTCCTGCCTCAGCCTCCGGAATTGCTGGGACTACAGGCGTGAGCCACCGCGTCCAGCTCCAGGGAGCCATTCAGAGATTGTCGAGGGACCCAAGTGCTTTGCTGTGGACACCGAGTGGCCTTGGTGGGGTTTAGTCCCTGCGCGAGACATGAAGAGGAAAGACACTGAGCTCGGCCGTGGCTGTGGACCAGTCGGGGGGCGACTGGACAAGGTAGAGTCCCCGTGTGGAGTCTGGTGGCTTCAAAGAAGAGGAGGCAGAGGCCGTGCCCTCGCCCAGCCCTGCCACAGGGCCAGCCGGTCTGGCACCAGACCCCGGAGCCGCGATGAACCGCCTCCCGCTGCAGCACCTCCGCGCAGCCGGCCGCGAGCTTCGGAGACTCAGCCGCGGAGAGCAGGAAGGGACGGTCCCTGGTGCTCAGGACGCAGCCAGGTGGCCCCAGTGCCCCTGCCACACAGCCCAGCAACGTGAGCTCCTAGGGCCCTGGGGCGAGAGGCCAGCCGCCCGCCCAACACCCGAGCCATCAGGCAAGCCGGGACCTCCTGGGCTTCAGCTTCAAGAACCTCCCCCCATGGCCGGCCTCCACTGTTTCCCCAAAGGTGAAGCCGGCCATGCGTCTTGCGGGGTGGCCACCGCGTCACGGAGTCTGCAGCTCGCGCAGGGTCGCTCACGTGGAGACCACGGATTCGCTCCAGGGGGCCCTGCAGGAGAGACCGGGTGGTCCTGCATCTGTGGCCCTCGGCCTCTGCTGACCACTCCGTCTCCGGGACGCACCTGCCACAGGACTCGGTAGAAGCCCAACAGTCGGCTGCAAAGTGCAGCTGCAGGTGTCTCCTGGGCGGCAAAACTAAGTGTGCAAACCGCAGACTGAAAACAGGAAGCGGGCTGCCCGGCCTGGGGGCAGAGGCCAGGCCAGGGTCCTCCACAGGCTCAGGGAGGCTCCTTCCTGCCTCTCCAGCTCCTGGGGCTCCAGCCTCTGCCCTCCAGCCTCTGCCTCCGTCTCCACGTGGCTCCTCCTCTGTGTCTGTGTCTCCTCTTCTGTCTCTTGTGAGGACACGGCCATGGCCTCAGGGCCACCCTGACCAGGAGGGGCTCCTCTCAGGGTCCTGCACTCACTGCCTCTGCAGAGACCCCGTGTCCACACCAGGTCCCCTGCACAGGTTCTGGGTCAAGATGTGGACAGGACCAGCCTCTTCCCATGGTGTCCAGCTGCCTCCACAGGCTCAGGGAGGCTCCTTCCCGCCTCTCCAGCTCCTGGGCTCCAGGTGGCCCTGGGCTGGTGGCCCCAGCCCTCCAGCCTCTGCCTCCGTCTCCACGTGGCTCCTCCTCTGTGTCTGTGGCTCCTCTTCTGTCTCTTGTGAGGACACGGCCATGGCCTCAGGGCCACCTGACCAGGAGGAGCTCCTCTCAGGGTTCTGCACTCACCGCCTCTGCAGAGACCCGTGTCCACACCAGGTCCCCTGCACAGGTTCTGGGTCCAGATATGGACAGGACCAGCCTCTTACCCTGTGTCCACACCAGGTCCCGTCTGAGGCTCTGGGTCTGGGCTTCCACTGGGGGGCGCAGTTGAGCTCATAACATTAATGCCACTTTTTAACTTTTTCTAGGAGGATCAATGTGAGCTTGGCGGCTGGCCAGGGCAGCTGCCTGTGGGCCTCACGTCCTGCGGAGCCCGGCCGTGTGGGGCTGACCCCCCTCAGGGTGGCCTTGGGCCACCTTGTGTTATTTTCTAAGGCGGCTCTCTCAGACCTACTGATTCATGTGCTTGGACGCGGGATGTTTTGTTGGACATACTTTGCAGGGTAGCAATGTGGTTACGACGGAAAAACTGTTTTCCACTGAAGATCAACTTCATTTTGTTACCGGGGACTGAACCTAACTTAACCACTGAGCCGCATCCTCAGCCCCTTTTTATTTTTCATTCACAGACAGGGTCTTGCTAAGTTGATTAGGGTCTCTCTAAGTTGCTGAGGCTGGCCTCCAACTTGCGATCCTCCTGCCTCAGCCTCCCCAGCTGCTGGGATTATTACCGCTGGACTGGTGTTAAAATTGCTTTGGGGTCTCCAGTGAGACGGGAGTCAATGCCGCGGGCTGAGAGGTAGCCCGGGAAGGGGTATCTACAGAGCAGACTGCATCTCAAATGCACGGCGATAGTGTCTGATTCTCTGTGTGTCCCCGTCCCCTGGCCCCGCGTCGCTGGGCCCAGTAGAACACGAACTTTTCAGGCACACACTTGCCTCTCAGACCCTTGGCTGGCTTTGGGGTCGTAAACTTCGCCAGTTTCTTCCAGGTGAAAATAAAACTCGTACCCAATAACACTTAGGTGGCTATAAATTACCCAGCAATGGAAGGCATGGGCTCTTAAAACCATCTAATTAAAACAAACTCAATTTCCCTCGTTAGATTTAGGGGGAGACTCCAAATGCCACAAGACGCTCTGCCACATTTTTAACCGAACCCGGCACCACATACTGAAGTCCTTGGACAGAATCCCAAGGCCCGGGGGCTCCGGTCTATCCCAAGATGGGACCCAGGGAACCAGACGTTCTAAGCTGGGCAACCCAGAATCTGGTCAGCCCAGGGAGCAGGGATGCAGGTGGCTCTCGAACCTGGGACTCAGGCTCTGAGTTGCTCAGATTCCTCCAGAATCAAGAGGTGGAGGCCAACAGGGCTTTCTGGTCTCTGCAGGGCGGCCTCCCGGCCCCTTCCTCCCTCCCGATTCTTGGTCTGCTCTGGTAAATTGTACTTGATGGAAAACTCACATCCTAGGCGTCCTTAGGTGTGCGGTGCAGAGCGGTCAGAGCACGTTTATGTGCTTGTGCAACCGTCGCACCGCCCATCTTGGGAACTTTTTCCTTTTGAAGAACTGAAACTCTGTTCCTGTGAGGCAGGAACCCCTTACTGTTTCCCAGCACTGCCTGGATCCCACCCTCTAGGGGAGCCTGCACCATGGGGCCTTGTGGGTCTGGCTTCTTACCGGGCACCACATTCTCAAGGTCCATCTGCAGGCCTCAGAGCCGCGGTACTTGTCACGGCTGTGTAATATTCCACTCTGTGGCCGGACCACATTCTGCTCATCCCTGTGTCCTCTGACGAACATTCGTCTTGACTCCACATTTAACTACTGTCCACCAGCTGCTGGGAACACGGGCATCTCTTGGGCACCCTGCTTCGATTGTTTAAGAGGAGTCCCAGAAGGGAGTTGCCAGGTGGCCGGCCAGTTCCGTGTTTGGTTTCTTGTGAGGAGTTTCTTCTCGGTTCCCTGGAGGCTGCCCTGCTTCACACCCCCCATCGGCGTACAGGGCTGCCCTCGCTCTTCTCGTCACCCCTTGGTAACCGTCCTCCTGACAGTGGGGACAGCGCTCAGAGTCCACCTGCCCTGCAGAGGCGGCCAGATCCCTCCGCGCCGGCCCGGCTTCCTGCGCGGGCCTGGCCTTCTCCTGGCCTCCACCAGCCGCCCTTGGTCACCGGGTCACCTGCCAGCTCGCTGCACGTCCGCGGGGCCCCCGGCTGGCTCGTGCTGCTGCTGCTGACCCCGCGCTCGGCGCCGCGCCACCCGGCTAAGTGGCGGTGGCTCGTAAACAGCGTTTTACGGGCAGGTGGGAATCTTTACGAGCCCGCAGACATTCCGGGCTGCCGCTCAGCCGGCCTCTTCCCCAGGCCCCCCGCTCGGCCAGGACGCGCAGGCCGAGCGCAGCGCTGCGTCCGCCCGGGGCGAAGCCGACTGAGCCCCCCGGACCCCGGGCGCGGGGAGCCCAGCCTCGCCGAGCTCGGGGACCGGCTGGCCGCGCTGGAAGCACGGCGTCCTCGGTGGCCCAGCTCAGGCCACGTCCTCCCGTGTCTGGGGCTCCCTGGGCCTCCGGCGAGGACGTGGGCCTCCGTCGGGAGGCAGCCGGGTGCACTCAGGGCCCCTCCTCGACGTGCCCCGTAGGGAGCCCGGAGAGCCCGCCACGGGGGCAGGGGCCTCCGCCAATGCCGACGGCCCTCCAGGGACACCACGCGCCTGTCCGTCCAACCGGGCTGGACGCCACGCTGCTCCCCGGGCGCGGTGCCCTTCCTGGACCCGGGTCCTGCCTCGGGCGTTCCCCACAGCCAGCAGCCCTGGCCGCTCTGCGGTGGCCTCGCAGCCCCGAGCCAGCGACCTCCCTCGCGCTGCTCCTGCTGCACCAATATCGTTAAGGTGCCGCGAGTCCCAGAGCCACCGGGCGGGCGCCCACACCACAGGGCTTGCTTAAGAAAACACGCAGCTGCAGACGCCGGACGCGCTAATCCTCCGGCCTCAGCCTCCGGCCTCCTCGCCACCCAGGCGCTTCCCGTAAGGAGGCGGCGCCGGGCGCGCTGGCCTGCGGCTGTGAAGCCAGGGGTGGCCCGCGGGCAGCTTTCCGGGGACGCGCCCCCGCGGGCTGCAGAGGGGAGGCCGGGCTCCAAGCCTCCTCCCTCCGAGGAGTCCGCCAGCCCCTCCGCCCCTGCCGAGGGCGCCCACCCTGACCGCTGCCCCTGGAGACCAATTGGCGGGCTCGCGGACGGACCCCAAGGCGCCCCCCTCCCGCCAGACTGAGCCGCTCCCTTCTGCCAACCGAGCCAGGCCGGCTCCTCCTAGAAGATTCTGGAAAACGATAAAGGGAAATTCACGGAGCTCTTGAAAAACATAAAGGCGACCCCAGCTGGGCATGCAGGGCTGGCCGGGGACACGTGGGTGACTTTGCAAGCGCCGCCGCCTCTGGGTGCAGGGCGGCCTCAGGCCGGGGAGGCTGTAGCTCTACCAACTGGGACCAGCCAGGTGGTTTCCTGTCCCTTGTTCGCGATCAACCCGGGACGTGCCCTGAATCTCCTGGAAACGAAGCGGGTTTTCTCTTTCGGATTCAGGGCTTTATTTCAGGGTGTGGCCGCGGAGGCGGCAGCAGCCTTTCCTGAGGCCCCTCATTGCGCCTGTGCCCAATTCAACACCCGAAATCCCTCCGCGAGGAGGGGCCTCCCGGCGCGAAGCTCTGATGGACGGCTGCGGCCTCCGCGCCTCAGAGGAAGGCGGAGGGTGAGTCCCGGAGGCTGGCCTTGATCCACGATGCGGGTTCCTTCCCGACCCCGGGGGCCATGAGGATGGGGACCCCGGCCAGTCACTGCAGTTCTTGGTGCCAAGTCCTGATCAAAAAGCGGCTCTCTGTCGCTGTGGGAAGTGACCACAGGCTGCAGACTTCTCAGAGGAGTCCAGCTGCCCACCCTGGAGGCAGAGGCTGGGGTCAGGGTCCCAGGGCTGCTCCCTCCACAGGCTCAGGGAGGCTCCTTCCTGCCTCTCCAGCTCCTGGGCTCCAGGCGGCCCTGGGCTGGTGGCCCCAGCCCTCCAGCCTCTGCCTCCGTCTCCACGTGGCTCCTCCTCTGTGTCTGTGTCTCCTCTTCTGTCTCTTGTGAGGACACGGCCATGGCCTCAGGGCCACCTTGACCAGGAGGAGCTCCTCTCAGGGTCCTGCACTCACTGCCTCTGCAGAGACCCTGTGTCCACACCAGGTCCCCTGGACAGGTTCTGGGTCAAGTCGGGGACAGACCAGCCTCTTCCCATGGTGTCCAGCTGCCTCCACGGGCTCAGGGAGGCTCCTTCCTGCCTCTCCAGCTCCTGGGCTCCAGGCGGCCCTGGGCTCCAGGAGGCCCCAGCCCTCCAGCCTCTGCCTCCGTCTCCACGTGGCTCCTCCTCTGTGTCCGTGTCTCCTCTTCTGTCTCTTGTGAGGACACGGCCATGGCCTCAGGGCCACCCTGACCAGGAGGAGCTCCTCTCAGGGTCCTGCACTCACTGCCTCTGCAGAGATCCTGTGTCCACACCAGGTCCCCTGCACAGGTTCTGGGTCAAGATGTGGACAGGACCAGCCTCTTCCCATGGTGTCCAGCTGCCTCCACAGGCTCCAGGAGGCTCCTCCTCTGTGTCTGTGTCTCCTCTTCTGTCTCTTGTGAGGACACAGCCATGGCCTCAGGGCCACCCTGAGCAGGAGACCGTATTCTATTTTCTGGGCTGGAATGGAACCCAGGGCCAGCACCCTGGTCTGCAGTCCAGCGCTCCCTTTGGGCTGCATCTTTGAAGGCTCCTTTTCCAAGTGGGAGCCCAACGGAGCTTCGTGGGGACTCGGGATCAGGACTTGGACCCGTCTTTTTGGGGACACACGACTCTTTTCTGTGGCTTCCTCTGGTCCTTGAACCTGCTTTCTGAGGGGTGCTCGAGAGTTCTGGGGGTTCCGTTTGGCCTGAGGCCTCCCCGGGAACCCCTGTCACACAGGGGAGCTCGGCCTAGGGTCTCCTCCGTGTGGTGAGGGGTCGGGACGCTCTTCACCTGTTGGCTGCTGAAATCCTGGTGTCCCTTTTCTGCCCCGAGTCCCGGGTGCCAGCGCGTCTTCCCCAGGCTGGGATCCCGAGTACGTGGCCGGAAGGGACCTCGCTTCTCCAGACCCGGCTGGCCAGCAAGCCGCCTCCCTCTTGGGATCCGTTCCTGGACCCTGCGTGCTTGATTCTGGGGACCCCGGACCGTCCCCATCCGGGGAACCCGGCTGCGCTCGCAGAAGCAGGGCGCTCACGCGGTGCACTGCGTCTTCTGCCACCGAGGCACGTGGTGTGTTTTGACAGCTGCCTTTCACTGCCCGTTCGGAAGAGAAAGAGGGGGCTTCGGGCACCTGCGGCCGGGCTGGGGGGCGGGAAGGCTGGACCGGGCGTAGGGGCTGGGCTTCTGCGCGTCCCGAAGCTGCGCGTGTGGGTGGCTGCGGCTGCGACGCGCCAGGGGCGGCCCGGCGGCCCCCGAGGCTGACGCGGGACTTGCCAGGTGCGGGTCTGGTGCCCCGAGGGCCCGGGGAGTGGAAAATGCTGAGCAGGCCGAGCCCAGCCGAGGTCTGCTGCCCCGGGTGAGAGGCGGCTGCGTAGACAAACAAAATAATACCGAACTGCCGACCGTACCGAGTGGGTGGGGAAACGGCCGCACCGGGTGTCCCCACGGCGAGGAGCCGGCACGAGGGGTCCTGGAGAAGCTGAGGACGTTGGAGGACTGCGCGGGGCGCAGGAGGAGGAGCAGCTGTGCGCAGGGAACAGCAGCCCGGGCGGGGGGAACAGCGGATGCCGGGCCTGAGCTCAGAGTCCTCCGCGGTCTGCGAGGCTAGTGCGGCGAGGTTCCCAGGTGCGGGCTTCGGGGTCAGGGGCCAGGCCCGGCCTCGCCGCCGTAGCTCCGATCTCATTACTGACCAAGGGGCCGGGCCGGCGGTGGGCAGCCGCCCACGCCTCGTGTTGCTCGGGTGGCTTCTCACGCCGCGCGTCCCTGTCCGGGAGGCAGGTTGGGGGAACCAGGAACGGACCCCCATCCTCGAGCAGAGGTCCCGCGGGTCCTCGAGCGCCGCTGGGACACGCGCTCCAGGGTCCCCCGCCCCCTCTGGCCCCGCCCCAGCAGAACTGGCCGAGGACACGCGGACTGGTCAGCTGCTCCGGAGAAGCGGAACCCGCGGGGTGCGCGGTGCCCGGCCTTGTCAGGAACGTGCAGGGGACTTTGTTCTTGGACTCCGCCTTGTGCAGCCTCTTCGTTGGGCCCGGACCACCGCGGAGGGTCCCGCCCTCCCGCATTGGCGAAGGTCCACTTCCCTCCCCAGTCTGCGCTCCAGCCCGGGCCTCGTCTGGAAGCCCCTCCCAGGCCCCCGGCGGAGCCCTCGGGGCTCGGTTCAGCCCAGGGGGTCTCTTGAGCCTCCCACTGGCCTCCTGCCTCTCCGTCTCCATGTGATGCCTCTGCGCTGCTCCGGAGCAGGCCCCGCGGAGGGCTGAGGTTCTCTGCACTGCCGGTCAAGATCGGAAGCCACCTCGGCTGTCCATCAGCTCACAGGCGGAAGGAGAAAGTGGGGCACATTTGCACATCGGAATAGTATGCACCCAGGAAAAGGATGAACTCCGGCCATCTGTGACCACACGGGGATGCCCCGGGGCACAGGAAGCCGAATACCGCAGGGTCTTACCCAGAAGTGGACTCTAAAAAGGTGGGTCTTAAAGAAGTTGAGAGTCCCAGGGGGCGGGCTAAGGGAGGGAGAACCCGGAAGGTGGATCCATGGGATCTGAGCTAGGGGCCCAGAGTCCCGGGTGCTGTGGCCCAGCTGGCGACGCTAAGGGACGGCAATGGCCACCGTGGAGAAGTGACCAGGAGGGGATGAAGAGGCTGTTACCACCCAGGACTCGCCGGGGCGGGCAGCCTCACCCGGCCGCCAGCGTGTGCCGTGGGAGCCTCGACGGATCCGATAACTCGGAAACGTTCCTTAAGTGGAAAACATCTCTCTGCGTCCCTCCCGCTCCAGGGCTTCCGGATGCGGGTGCGAGGAGCTGCCAATTCCCGAGTGCGAGCCGTTCCTCAGGCGAGGGCCCCTGTGTGGAGTCCTGGCTCCCGGCCTCAGGACCGCCCTCCAGCTGCACGGCCAGGGGCCTGTGGTCACGGAGTCCAGCCCAGCAACCCTGCGGCCGTCGGCTGTCGCCCGGCCCCCGAGACCTCCTAGAGCTGTGACCAAGCCTGCTGGTGCCTCGGAGGACCAGGCCTCCTGCAGACGAGGCCCCTCACCTGGCCCTAGCCGCGCGCCTGACGTGGGGGCAGGTCCAGGACATCAGGCCGCGACGTCTTTGGGACGCCATCCTGTCTGCCACCTGGACCAGGTTGGGGACGTCCCTGGGGACATGATTTTGCCCGCCATCCTCCCGCCTGTCCCTCCCCAGCCCCTTGGCCGTCCATTTTCCACCCCCCCGGATTCTCTGTGGCTGGACGTGTCCTACTGACGGCGTCTGCACTCTGTCTTCCTCCACTGAGCACCTTGCCCTCCTTCCTTTTCACGGCTGCATAATATTCCAGTGCCTGGGCAGAGCGCGCTGTCTTTCCACTCCCCTGTTTCTGGACCTCTGTCCACTTAGGTCTGAGCACCTGTTCCCCTTTCTGCTGGGCGTCCTCCTAGGAGCAGAATCACAGAATCACCAGCTCTCCTCCCTTCTCTGCAGGTCGGGTGGGCCATGGGGGTGGCTGTCCACCAGCACGGCCCTGTGGACAGGACCCCGAGGCTGGGCTCCGCAGACCCCGTCCCTGGGCGTCTGAGCAGAGCCTGAGATGCGGTCACTTGTCTCCCCCCGCGGGACCCGAGGAGGCGCGGACTCAGCCCTGGGTGTCCAGAGAAGCCTCTTCTCTGTGACTCGGTGGGTCTCTGGGGACAGGGCTGGGGACAGGGCCGGGGACGGCTTGCCGCCCTGCCGGTCCCTGCCGGCCTCCCACCGGCCACACGATGGCGCTGCCACCCACGGAACGCGCGGCCGGGCCTCTGCAGCCCGGTTCCCCATTGTTCTCGTGGCCCCGCTGACCAGCGGCCCCTTCCGCCTCTGGGTCTCGGGGTCTTGCGTCCGACCTTGACCCACGTGGCTGGCGCCCCTCCGCCCGCTCCCACCCGGTGCCCGGCCGCCGCAGACCCGGCTGGGTCCCTGCCCAGCGGCCGCGGGCCGGACCTTACTCCGGATGGGCGCAGGGACACGCGCTGCGCTCCGTCCAGTATCCAGACCCGAGCCTGTCCCTCCGCCGCGGATCCCCATCAGGACAGCGTCCAGGGCCCGTGGTGGCCCAGCAAAGGTCCTGTGGCTGCAGGAGGGCGGCCTCCCTGCCTCCAGGGGTCCCGAGCTGGAATTGGGGACAGCCTAGGAATCCCCGGGCCTGTCGCTCAGGGTTTCTGGCCTCACCCTGGAGGTCCACCTGTTGCCGTGTCCTGGAAAAACCTGACCCACTCGGTAGCACCGTTTAAATGGCTGCAGAAGAGGCCACCGGAGGCCCTTCTGTCAGTGTCCCCTGGCCTCTCTTCCTCCTCCTCCTCCTCCTCCTCCTCCAACTCAGGGGCTCTTAACCATGGAGTGACACCCCCAGCCTTTTAAATATTTTAAATTTTGCGACAGGGTCTCTCTAGGTTGCTGAGGCTGGCCTCCAACTTTCCATCCTCCTGCCTCCGCCTCCCCAGTTGCTGGGTTTACAGGCATGAACCCCTGAGTGTGGCTAGGTTCCCTTTTTCTGGGTGACCTGGACCATTCCCAGCAGCAAACTGGAGTTCCGTCAGGTGGACGGGCCCCGGCCTCCCAGCCTCTGGGCTTCCCGCGTGCAGGGCACTGTTCGGGAGCGAGGGGAGACCTGGATACCGTTGCTGAGTCGCTGGCCTGTCCTGGGCCATCTCAGGAGACTGTTAGGCCTCCCCACACCCCAGAGCCACTTCCAGCTGCCCGCTGGGGACTCTTCCAGCTGCCGGGACGCTCCTGCCACGACGGTGGCCTCCCTCCACAGTGCCGTGGCCCCAAGGCCTTTCTGAGGACGCTGAGCCAACCTCTCCTGCCTGCCCTGGTCCCTCCTGAGCTGCAGGGGGACGTCCACGCGCCCGTGGAGGCCGCCCCTGGTCCAGGGGACAGGACGATGCAGACTGGAAGCAACTTCCGGCGAAGCTGCAGGTCGGAGGGGACGGGAGCCGCAGGCAAAGCGCAGGCCGCGGCTCGGGTGAGGCCGGCCGGTGGGAGGAGGTGGGCGCTGGCAGGGCCCGCGGGGGCTGGACCTGGGGCCAGAGGCTGCACATAGGAGGAGACGGGAGCCCCCAGCCTTGGGCAGAAGCCGAAAGCCCCACAGACCCCCGCTTGGGTCTTACCTAAAACTTCACCTGCCGGCCCTGCTCTGAAGGACGTCACCAAAACGCGTCTTCTGTGGGGAGGGAGAAGTTCTCCCAGCAAGTGAGCCCGACAAAAGCCAGCTCTGCTCAAGCAGATTTTATACGTAAGCTGCACTGAAGGAGCCGAGCGTCCAGGGACGGACAGATGGACACACAGAATGTGGTCTGTGGAGGCAGTGGAATATTATGCAACCATGAAAAGGGAAGGGAGCTCTGATACCTGCCCCGGCTCAGACCCGGAGGACTCGGTGCTCAGTGAGATGAATGAGTCACGACAGGACCACGCTGGTGGATTTCACTCGGAGACCCGCCGTGTCCTCGAAGTCGTGCTGACAGGAAGTGGAACGGTGGTCGCCAGGGGCTGGGGGAGAGGAACCAGGGGTCAGTGCTTCGTGGGGATCATGGAGGGACTTTACCTTCCTAAGGTGGAGGATTCTGGATACAGCTGGTGATGAGGTCGTGGAGTCACGCCGGTGAGCTGGACGCCTCTGCGGTCACACCAGGGGCTGCGGACAGGAGGTGCGTCCCAGGACCGCGGGACTCTGTGTGGGAGAACCAAGCCCCAGCCGGGCCCTCGGGCCCTCGGGGAGCAGGTGCCTGGCCAGCAGGGTGCGGGCAGGGTCCCTGGGCCCCACACAGCAGGGGCCGCGAGCAGCTCCCCAGGGTGCGGAGACCACCTGCAGAGACAGGGTTAGTGGATGACGGGAAGATAGACAGACAGACAGGCAGATGATAGACAGGTAATAGAGGTGGAGAGAGGGTAGATGACAGCTGGATGGACAGGTGACGGAGAGACAGGCAGATGATAGACAGGTAGGTAATAGAGGTGGAGAGAGGATAGAGGACAGCTGGATGGACAGGTGACGGACAGACAGACAGGCAGATGATAGATAGATAATAGAGGTGGAAAGAGGGTAGAGGACAGCTGGATGGACAGGTGACGGACAGACAGGCAGATGATAGACAGATAGGTAATAGAGGTGGAGAGAGGATAGAGGACAGCTGGATGGACAGGTGACGGACAGACAGGCAGATGATAGACAGATAGGTAATAGAGGTGGAGAGAGGATAGAGGACAGCTGGATGGACAGGTGACGGACAGACAGACAGGCAGATGATAGATAGATAATAGAGGTGGAGAGAGGATAGAGGACAGCTGGATGGACAGGTGACGGACAGACAGACAGGCAGATGATAGATAGATAATAGAGGTGGAGAGAGGATAGAGGACAGCTGGATGGACAGGTGACGGACAGACAGGCAGATGATAGATAGATAATAGAGGTGGAGAGAGGATAGAGGACAGCTGGATGGACAGGTGACGGACAGACAGACAGGCAGATGATAGATAGATAATAGAGGTGGAGAGAGGATAGAGGACAGCTGGATGGACAGGTGACGGACAGACAGACAGGCAGATGATAGACAGATAGGTAATAGAGGTGGAGAGAGGATAGAGGACAGCTGGATGGACAGGTGACGGACAGACAGACATGCAGATGATAGACAGATAGGTAATAGAGGTGGAGAGAGGATAGAGGACAGCTGGATGGAGAGATGACGGACAGACAGACAGGCAGATGATAGACAGGTAATAGAGGTGGAGAGAGGATAGAGGACAGCTGGATGGACAGGTGATGGACAGACAGGCAGATGATAGACAGATAGGTAATAGAGGTGGAGAGAGGATAGAGGACAGCTGGATGGACAGGTGACGGACAGACAGACAGGCAGATGATAGACAGATAGGTAATAGAGGTGGAGAGAGGGTAGAGGACAGCTGGATGGACAGGTGACGGACAGACAGACAGGCAGATGATAGACAGATAGGTAATAGAGGTGGAGAGAGGATAGAGGACAGCTGGATGGACAGGTGACGGACAGACAGACAGGCAGATGATAGACAGATAATAGAGGTGGAAAGAGGGTAGAGGACAGCTGGATGGACAGGTGACGGACAGACAGGCAGATGATAGACAGATAGGTAATAGAGGTGGAGAGAGGATAGAGGACAGCTGGATGGACAGGTGACGGACAGACAGACAGGCAGATGATAGACAGATAGGTAATAGAGGTGGAAAGAGGGTAGAGGACAGCTGGATGGACAGGTGACGGACAGACAGACAGGCAGATGATAGACAGGTAATAGAGGTGGAGAGAGGATAGAGGACAGCTGGATGGACAGGTGACGGACAGACAGACAGGCAGATGATAGACAGATAATAGAGGTGGAGAGAGGATAGAGGACAGCTGGATGGACAGGTGACGGACAGACAGACAGGCAGATGATAGACAGATAGATAATAGAGGTGGAGAGAGGATAGAGGACAGCTGGATGGACAGGTGACGAACAGACAGACAGGCAGATGATAGACAGATAGGTAATAGAGGTGGAGAGAGGATAGAGGACAGCTGGATGGACAGGTGACGGACAGACAGACAGGCAGATGATAGATAGATAATAGAGGTGGAGAGAGGATCGATGACAGCTGGATGGAGAGATGACGGATGGACAGACAGATGACAGCTGGATGGACAGGTGACAGACAGAGACTCTGTCCTGCAGGTTTTCTCTGCACTGTGGCCTCTGGGCTGGGGGTCTCTGTGCTGGGCTGTGCTGTGCACTGCAGGCTGTGGAGCAGCCTCTCTGGGCTCCACACACCAGGGGCCAGGAGCTGCCCTAGTGCCCACAATCAGAGTCCCTGAAGTAGCCCAGGGTCTGGGAGGAGGGCAGAGCCCTGGCGAGACCTTCTCAGCAGGGCTAAGGACGGCGACGGCCGCAGAGGCGTGGACATCCTGACCAGCACCCGCCCGCTGTCCGCTCGGGGCAGCTCTGCCGTCCAGTGTGTTGGGAGCCCTGGGCCCTGGAGCGTGGGGAGTGAGCGGACCAAGGTGCAAGGCCCACAGAGCCCACTGCCCTCGCCTGGGGACCCAGGGCCGTGTCCCCAGCTCCATCGCCCCTCGGGGTCCTGGGGAGCCTCTGGATAGGGTCAGGGGTCATGGGTTCACGGGGGAGCCAGGGGAGGCTCAGGGCTGCAGCAAGAGATGCCTGGGCTGGACACTAGTGCCCTGGGTGAGTGACCACTGCCCGGGAGCACAGGGGTCAGGGGACTGAGCTGCTCCCGGGGGCTCCCCTGGGGGCCAAGGGACTCGGCCTGGCCAAGTGCGTGGGGTACAGCAGAGAAGTCCCACTGGGGTTCAGGAGGAGGGTCAGAGTGTCCACTGCAGGCTGAGCAGCCAGGCCCGAGGAGGACAGAGGGACACAGGTCATGTAGACCAGCCAGACACGAGGAAGGACAGAGGGACACAGGTCATGTAGACCAGCCAGACATGAGGAAGGACAGAGGGACACAGGTCATGTAGACCACCAGGCATGAGGAAGGACAGAGGGACACAGGTCATGTAGACCAGGCATGAGGAAGGACAGAGGGACACAGGTCATGTAGACCAGGCGGGCATGAGGAAGGACAGAGGGACACAGGTCATGTAGACCAGGCGGGCATGAGGAAGGACAGAGGGACACAGGTCATGTAGAACAGTCGGGCATGAGGAGGGACAGAGGGACACAGGTCATGTAGACCAGGCATGAGGAAGGACAGAGGGACACAGGTCATGTAGACCAGGCATGAGGAAGGACAGAGGGACACAGGTCATGTAGAGCAGCCATGAGGAAGGACAGAGGGACAGAGGTCATGTAGACCAGGCATGAGGAAGGACAGAGGGACACAGGTCATGTAGACCAGGCGGGCATGAGGAAGGACAGAGGGACACAGGTCATGTAGACCAGGCATGAGGAAGGACAGAGGGACACAGGTCATGTAGACCAGCCATGAGGAAGGACAGAGGGACACAGGTCATGTAGACCAGACATGAGGAAGGACAGAGGGACACAGGTCATGTAGACCAGGCATGAGGAAGGACAGAGGGACACAGGTCATGTAGAGCAGCCAGACATGAGGAGGGACAGAGGGACACAGGTCATGTAGACCAGCCAGACACGAGGAAGGACAGAGGGACACAGGTCATGTAGACCAGCCAGACATGAGGAGGGACAGAGGGACGCAGGTCATGTAGACCAGCCAGACATGAGGAAGGACAGAGGGACACAGGTCATGTAGACCAGGCATGAGGAAGGACGGAGGGACACAGGTCATGTAGACCATCCAGACATGAGGAAGGACAGAGGGACACAGGTCATGT
The DNA here is from genome assembly GCF_902686445.1 of Sciurus carolinensis. Classification (NCBI taxonomy): domain Eukaryota; kingdom Metazoa; phylum Chordata; class Mammalia; order Rodentia; family Sciuridae; genus Sciurus; species Sciurus carolinensis. The sequence continues at coordinate 24,475 of NW_025920340.1, forward strand.
AGACCAGGCATGAGGAAGGACAGAGGGACACAGGTCATGTAGAGCAGCCAGACATGAGGAGGGACAGAGGGACACAGGTCATGTAGACCAGACATGAGGAGGGACAGAGGGACACAGGTCATGTAGACCATCCAGACATGAGGAAGGACAGAGGGACACAGGTCATGTAGACCAGGCATGAGGAAGGACGGAGGGACACAGGTCATGTAGACCAGCTGGGCAGGAGGAGGGACAGAGGGACAGAGGTCATGTAGACCAGCTGGGCAGGAGGGGGGACAGAGGGACATAGGTCCTTGAGCTTAGCTGATATCCAACCCCATGGTTGGGCAGAGATCGCGTCCTAGACAGGTGCTGACCCCCTCTCACCCATGGGGATGGAGAGGCCTGTCCCTATGTCTGTCTCCCCAGGTCCCGTCCACCTGGTGACCCTCCTCTGCATCTCGTAGTTGGCCAGCTAAATTCCAACCTTGGCCTTTCTTGGTCTTCTTTCTGTGTGCGTCCCCGTGATTTCAGGCGTACTGATCACGGGAAGTTGCTTGGGGTGCTTTGCTTAGTTAAGCACTTTGGTTAGACACTGAGGAGTCTCCTCAGCTCCCCCATGTGATGATGGCCCAGCCGTGGGTCTCTCTGGCCTGGGGACGTCTGGGTGTGGCGCCCGGCTCCTGGGTCCCGGCTCTCGGGTGTCCCAGCAGACACAGAACTTGCCCCTCTAAGGGGAGAGCTTCCCTTGGTCGGTGCTTTGCCTCTCGGGCTTTGTCTTCCTCTGGATGGGAGGTGCAGTCAGTCACGCACGTGGTCAGCAGCCGTGCCTGGAGATGGATTCTGTGGTACAGAGTCCCCGCGACGTCCCATGAGACGGGCTCCTCCTCTTACAGTGGGGACGGCAGAGCGCGATTGCTTAGTCCTGCTGCAGGCCTGTGCGCCCTCTTCCTGGGAGACCACTGAGCCCGTTGGGAACTGGCTCCGTGCAGCCTGCGGTGCCGCTGCCGTGTGTCTGAGCCTGTCTCTGACTGGGCCCGCCTTCAACCCCCGGCTGCCTGCCAGGGTCCAGAAGTCCTCCTCCCGCCGGGTCCTCACGTCCAAGGGAGGTCCATGAATCTGCCCCATCTGGAGACTGGGCATGCATTTCGTTATCGCCTCTGGTGACGAGGGGCAGTGCTTGACCCGGCTTGCAGAACTATGTCAGCACCAGCGTCTGCATGGAAGATTCCTCAGGTCACGGACCTTCCCCACCGACGTCTGCATGGAAGATTCCTCAGGTCATGGACCTTCTCCACCAATGTCTGCATGGAAGATTCCTCAGGTCACGGACCTTCCCCACCGACGTCTACATGGAAGATTCCTCAGGTCACGGACCTTCCCCACCATTGTGTGCATGGAAGATTCCTCAGGTCACGGACCTTCCCCACCGACGTGTGCATGGAAGATTCCTCAGGTCATGGACCTTCCCCACCAAGGTCTGCATGGAAGATTCCTCAGGTCACAGACCTTCCCCACCGACTGTACATGGAAGATTCCTCAGGTCATGGACCTTCCCCACCAAGGTCTGCATGGAAGATTCCTCAGGTCACAGACCTTCCCCACCGACTGTACATGGAAGATTCCTCAGGTCATGGACCTTCCCCACCAAGGTCTGCATGGAAGATTCCTCAGGTCATGGACCTTCCCCACCAAGGTCTGCATGGAGATTCCTCAGGTCCCGGACCTTCCCCACCAACATCTGCATGGATGATTCCTCAGGTCATGGACCTTCCCCACCGACGTCTGCATGGAAGATTCCTCAGGTCATGGACCTTCCCCACCGACGTCTGCATGGAGATTCCTCAGGTCCCGGACCTTCCCCACCAACATCTTCATGGATGATTCCTCAGGTCATGGACCTTCCCCACCCACATCTGCATGGAAGATTCCTCAGGTCCCGGACCTTCCCATCCATGTGCCTCTTAAAATCACTTTACTGAAATGCAGGCTCAAGAGACGTGTGGACAACCTGACTTGCACAACAAGGGGAGTCTGAGGGCGGTGGTTCAGGAGGGAGCCAACTGCGTTGAGAGGTTGTGCAGACACGTCTTCACACTGGTTGTTGATCCCAGGAGCGACCGACGCCCGTGTGCTGTTTGCTGTTACGAGAAAATGCAGATGGTGTCCCGTGACGCTGGGCATTGAGCTCACACCTTTGTTGATGGCAATGTCATCTCTGTCCATTGATGTGCAGTTTCTAAGATGGATCTTGGACTTGATCCTTGGGTGACCCTGGGCTCCTGGTGGTTTCCGAGTTGGGCAGGACACTGAGGCTTTGTCCCTCAGCATGATTTTAGGTCAATGTGTACTGGCTGCTTATTTCACATCACGTTCTTCTTCATATTAATGAAAACAGTCACCTTGCTGGCTCTCAAGACGGGGTTGAAGGACGTGGTGGTGGAAACATGCATTTCCTGTGAAGAGCTTCCCCTGGACTGGAAGTTCTTATGGGGGTGAAATTACACGGAACCAGAGAGACAGGTGGTGGGTGTGGACAGGTGATTGACAGATATAGATGAATGATCGTAGATATAGACATAGACAGATGACTGACATAGAGACAGGATTCATAGATATATGGACAGAGGATTGATAGATATAGGTAGACAGGTGATTGATATAGACAGATAAAGGCAGATGACTGATAGATATAAGTAGATAATTTATATAGACATACATGATTGATAGGTATAGGTAGATATAGACATGATTAATAGAGATGATTGATAGAAACAGATGATTGATAGATATAGATATAGACAGATGATTGATAGAGATGATAGATATAGATGATTGATAGGTATAAATAGATGATTAATAGATATAGACATAGATGATAGATAAAGATAGGCAAATGATTGATAGATGTAGATAGATACAGACAGATGATTAATAGTGATGATTTATAGAGAGATGATTGATAGATATAGGCAGACAGGTAATTGATATAGATAAATATAGACAGATAATTGCTAGAGATGATTGATAGATATAAATAGATGATTAATAGAGATAGACATATTGATTGATAGATATAGATGATTGACAGATGATTGATAGAGACATGATAGATGTAGATATGGAGAGATGATTGATGCAAGATATACAGCTAGATAATGATATAGATAGATGGTAGCTCCTAGGTAGATGATTGACATGGATGACTGACAGGTGATAATGAGTGATGGAGAGATAGATGATGGACATACAGATGGTTGATGGATGACAGGGGTGGAATGGGAGTTTTCTGCATATCAAGTTCAAGGAGCATTTTCCCACACACGTGGTTTCCTCGAGGGAGCCATGGCCGTGCATGTGAAGGGGTTGCGTAGCGGGTGGGCTCTGAGGAGGGTCAGTCTGTCCTGGCGTGGCGTGCTGAGGTGGGCAGCAGCCATGGAGGGTGGGGTGATGTGCACTGGCCAGCGTGGATGGTTACTCAGTCTTTGAACAACAGCTGGGAGAAGTCGGTGGCTAAATGTTATGTGGAAGCGAAACTGGGATTGGGCTCCTGGCCGGGGAGCTGACGTCTTCTCAGGCGTCTCCGAGCATCCCGAGATTCTCTGCCGTCCGTGGTGTGGTCCTGGGAGCCACCTCCCATGTCCCCATAGAGAGTCAGTCCCCGCCGACTTTCCCACCGCGGTTGTTCGAAGCCAGCGATCTTTGTTCCTGGGGATATTGTCTGAGACGCTCCCTGTGAAGCGTCTGGCGGCCATAGGTCGATCCCTCCTGCAGCAGGACCGTCCACTCACAGTTCTGGTCTCCTCTGTGGCTTCCTCCTCCTCCACTGTCCCTTACGGTGTTCCCACGGCCCTGGACACACTGTCCTTTCACCCCACGTGCCTCCCTGAGGCACGGTCACCTGCTCTGCCCTTACACACAGCCCCTGACTGTGCCAGCTACCAAGAGGCCTGGGGGTGGCCCTCACCTGGCTGCCTCACACCTCCTCTGATGTCACTCAGACCCTTCATCCCGGAGCCCAGAGACCTACCTGGGACTCTTCCCTGCACCCCTCATCCAACTGCTTCCCCCAATTCCCAGTTCCTCCTCCATCCCAGCCTAGATTCTCTATCCAGGACCAGCTTCTCCATCCAGGACCAGCTTCTCCATGCAGGACCAGCTTCTCCATCTTCTCCATTCTGGACTTAACTTCTCCATTCTGGTTGAGCTTCTCCATCCTCGTCTAGCTTGTCCATCCTGGACCAGCTTCTCCATCCAGGACCAACTTCTCCATTCTGGACTTAACTTCTCCATTCTGGTCCAGCTTTTCCATCTTGGCCCAGCTTTTCCATCCTGGTCCAGCTTCTCCATCCTGGTCCAGCTCATTCATCTTGGACCACCTCTTCCATCCTGGATCAACTTCTTCATCCTGGTTTAACATCTGCATTCTGGTGCAGCTTCTCCTTCTGACTCCAGCTTCTCACTGAAGTCCGATTTCTCCATCCTGATTCAGCTTCTTCATTCCATTCCTGCCTCCTGGTCCAACTTCACTATCCCAGTCCATTCTCTCCATCCTGGTCCAACTTCTCCATCAGGGTCTAACCTCTCCATCTTGGTCCAGTGTTTTCCACTTAGTCCAGATTCTCCTTTGCAGGGCAGCCTCTCCATCTTCATCCAGCTTCTTCATCCTCATTCACCCCTTCTCTCCCAGTCCAGATTCTCCATCTTATATTAGCCCCTGCATCTCAGCCTAGCTCCACCATTCCAGCCTAACTTCTCCATCCTGGTCCACCTTCTCCTTTCTGGTCCATCTCTTCCATTCCACTCCAGCTTCTCCATCCCAGTGCAGCTTCTCCATCTTGGCCCAGCTTCTCCATCCTGATTCAGCTTCTCACTTCTAGTTCCAACTCTGATTCCTGCTTCAACCTCTGATCCTGGTCTAGGTTCTCCATTCCCAACCCACTTCTCCATCCAGGTCCAGTCTCTCCATCCAGTCCATCTTCTCCATCATGGTCACCTTCACCCCAGGCCAGCATGTCTATTCCCACACAGCTTCTCCATACTGGTGCAGCCCCTTCTGACACATATTTTGTGGGAAATACAGGATCAGAGGGGCCAGAAGGCAGACGTTGGGTCAGCCTCAACTAAAGCTGGAGGTGGATGAAGAAATGTGTTCTTCATGGGGCTGTAGCATCAACTCTCAGGGGTAGAGACTTGGGGATTCTGTTGCCCTTGGAGGTGTTTGATTAGAGAACACTGATGTACACTCCTCGAGATTGCTTAACTTCCATGAGCATCTGGGGCTCCTTTATAATGAAGAGGTTCCAGGCACATGCCCAGGCCCAGTTGCTGACCTTCAGGAACCCTCTGCATCTTCAATGCTGAGAATCCCAAGGAGCATTGCTTTCGGTGGGACATGGGAACTGATGTTTACCACATTCAAGATGCAAAGGGAGAAATCTAAAAGAAGTTGAAAGAGAAAACATTTATTTTAGCTCATGGTCTCGGAGGTTCCACTCCATGACTGAGTGGTGAGGCCGAGCTCCTGTGTGGTGGAAGGAAACCACTCACCTCATAATCCAGGAAGCACAGAGGGTGAGGAAGAGTCTGAGGTCCCACAATCCCCATGAAGGCCACGCCCCCACGACCTCACTTCCTCTCATTAGGCTCCGCCTCTTAAAGGTTCCACCACCTCTCACTGAGGACCCAGCCTTCCACACCTTGCCTTTGGGGGAGACTGCCCGTATTCATGCCGTAGCAACTCGCCATTTCCTCGTCCCGTTTTGCAAACGTCTCTGATGCCCGGCTGCACTCCTGTCTGTTTCTACATGAATCTCCTGATCTGCTCTTTTGACGGACAGGTTGGAGGAAACCCAGCCTCGGCCAGATACGGGGGTACGAGGGAAGCATTTTAACAGGTTTTCCACAGGTTGGTGCCCTTGATGCGCCACCCAAGCTTGGCACGCGGTCGCTGGTTCAAAGTGAGAGTCCTCGTGGGAGCCGAAGGGCGCTGAGGAGACCTGCAGGCTGTTAAAACCCACGGCTCTGCCGCGGTCCGAATGGGTGTTTTCACCCTTGTCTGATTTCCTAACATCATGAGATGGTCGAGTGGAAAATATAGACCAGGTGGAGCTGCCCAGACACATTGCATGACTCATCTAGGACGCGCCCCACCCCTTGCCAGTCCCGGGAAGCCGCAGGTTCAGGGTGCTGGGTACACATTTCCCCACGTTCCTCTTCCGGCCCCAGCGTCCCGCCAGCAGCCTTCTCAGCAAGTCGGTCGATTCATGTGCTTTTAAGGAAGGTGCCCATCTCCTGCTCCAGTTATGAAAACGCTAGCGTCCGTCGCCCTTCAAGCCACGATGCTGTTCCACCCCAAGAGCTGCGGCTCAGCTCACAGCCGTCCACGCTCACCTGCCTGAGCACGAGAGCGAGACCCAGGCTCCCGACGACTCAGTGCGGACAAGGGTGGAACCTGAGGGTCGGGATTCAATGAGCTGCATGAGCTAGTGGAGGGCCTTGCAGAGAGGTGCTGAGATGTCCTGGGGCTCAGAGCCGGAGAACTCGCATAGACCCACGGCCTGAGGTAAGGACCCCAGCGGAGCCCCTCCTGGTCAGGGTGGCCCTGAGGCCATGGCCGTGTCCTCACAAGAGACAGAAGAGGAGACACAGACACAGAGGAGGAGCCACGTGGAGACGGAGGCAGAGGCTGGAGGGCAGAGGCTGGAGCCCCAGGAGCTGGAGAGGTAGAAAGGAGCCTCCCTGAGCCTGTGGAGGCAGCTGGACACCATGGGAAGAGGCTGGTCCTGTCCACATCTTGACCCAGAACCTGTGCAGGGGACCTGGTGTGGACACAGGGTCTTTGCAGAGGCAGTGAGTGCAGGACCCTGAGATGAGCCCCTCCTGGTCAGGGTGGCCCTGAGGCCACAGCCGTGTCCTCACAAGAGACAGAAGAGGAGACACAGACACAGAGGAGGAGCCACGTGGAGACGGAGGCAGAGGCTGGAGGGCTGGGGCCACCAGCCCAGGGCCGCCTGGAGCCCAGGAGCTGGAGAGGCGGGAAGGAGCCTCCTGGAGCCTGTGGAGTGGCTCAGCCCTGGACCCTGGCCCCAGCCTCCTGCTCTCAGGCTGGGAGGGTATTTTCAGTGGTCATTTCAGCCACACGCTCTGCATTCTGCAGTCCTCTCCGGCCTCTGCTTGGCCCCCAGCTCTTCCCCGGGTGTGACTAAAAGGAAGCCCCCCTGCAACCCCCTAAAACAGGCCTGGTGTGCGGAGAAAGGACTGGGCTGCAGGAAGTGGCCCCACCTCGCCGAGAGCCCTCCTGGTTGGGCCGGGAGTGGCCACGCTCGGGCAGCCGGGCTCCTCGCCGGCCTCTTGCTGCGCAGCCGTGGACCCTGCGGTCCTGCGAGTGAGGCAGGTGGCCCTGCGCCAGCCCCGTGCAGACCAGCCTGCGAGCGCCAGTTACCTGCGGTGTTGAGCAGCCGCCCTTTGATGTGCGGCTCGACATTAGGAGACCGTGAAAGAGAAAATGACTTTAAGAATTTTAAGGAACCGTAATTGAAGTTAACATAAAAGCAGACACACAGTGTTAATTGGTCTGTCTCAGGCATAATTTGGGCCTTGGAGACCGTGTCCCTTAGCCCCTGCCAAAGTGTCAAGACTCACATCTTTAATTCAACGATCTTTGTATTAATTACCTCCAGATAAGGTGAGCTTTGATTGGGAGCACTTTATTATGAAGTTACAGCACCAGGCTCGCCTTAAGATAAATAAATTAGGGCTGAAAGAGGAGGAACGAACCTTCCATCTGACCACGGACTGGACGGGCGTTTGCATATCAAATGCGGAGGAGAGAGCGGTTTTGCCCACATGTGCCTAGTGGGCAGCGCTGGGCCCTGCCTGGCCCGGGAGGAGGGCGGGGGCTCTAACTTCTTGCAGGGGGACGTGCCCCTCAGAGGTCGGAGGGACATCGAGGGTCCCGTGGGGAATTGGCGGTGTGGGGAGGACAGCGTGAGAGCACACGGCTGCCAGGGGCACCAGTCCTAAGAAACCACAGCGTGGGCTGCAGGAGAGAAGCAGAGGGCGAGGAGCAGGATGAGCAGGGGCGGTGCAGGCAGGACCCAGCGACCGCAGGGGAGGGGAATCCACGGGGAGCACACGGAGGACGGAGGCAGGTGGGGAGAGGAAGGCACAGGAGCCCTGGGGGAGGCAAGTGGCTATGCAGAGTCGGTGTTGATAGGCAGGTGGCCATGATGGACAGGTGAGTCACGATGGGGGCCGGCCAGGGAAGAGAGAGCCACGGGGGAGGTTGGGGTGACAGAGTGGATGATGGTGGAGGTGGTGATGGTGGAGGTGGTGGTGGTGGAGGTGATGATGGAGGTGGTGGTGATGGTGGAGGTGGTGATGGTGGAGGTGGTGGTGGTGGAGGTGGTGATGGTGGAGGTGGTGGTGGTGGAGGTGGTGGTGGTGGTGGTGGTGATGGTGGAGGTGGTGATGGAGGAGGTGGTGATGGTGGAGGTGGTGGTGGTGGAGGTGATGATGGTGGAGGTGGTGATGGTGGAGGTGGTGATGGTGGAGGTGGTGGTGGTGGAGGTGGTGGTGGTGGTGGAGGTGGTGGTGGTGGTGGAGGTGGTGGTGGAGGTGGTGGTGGTGGAGGTGGTGATGGTGGAGGTGGTGGTGTTGGAGGTGGTGATGGTGGAGGTGGTGGTGGTGGTGGAGGTGGTGGTGGAGGTGGTGGTGGAGGAGGTGGTGATGGTGGAGGTGGTGATGGTGGAGGTGGTGATGGTGGAGGTGGTGGTGATGGTGGAGGTGGTGGTGATGGTGGAGGTGGTGGTGGTGGAGGTGGTGATGGAGGAGGTGGTGATGGAGGAGGTGGTGATGGTGGAGGTGGTGGTGGTGGAGGTGATGATGGTGGAGGTGGTGATGGTGGAGGTGGTGGTGATGGTGGAGGTGGTGGTGGTGGAGGTGGTGATGGTGGAGGTGGTGATGGTGGAGGTGGTGGTGGTGGAGGTGGTGGTGGTGGAGGTGGTGGTGGTGGTGGAGGTGGTGGTGGTGGTGGAGGTGGTGGTGGAGGTGGTGGTGGTGGAGGTGGTGATGGTGGAGGTGGTGGTGTTGGAGGTGGTGATGGTGGAGGTGGTGGTGGTGGAGGTGGTGATGGAGGAGGTGGTGATGGAGGAGGTGGTGATGGTGGAGGTGGTGGTGGTGGAGGTGATGATGGTGGAGGTGGTGATGGTGGAGGTGGTGGTGATGGTGGAGGTGGTGGTGGTGGAGGTGGTGATGGTGGAGGTGGTGATGGTGGAGGTGGTGGTGGTGGAGGTGGTGATGGTGGAAGTGGTGGTGGTGGAGGTGGTGATGGAGGACGTGGTGGTGATGGAGGTGGTGGTGGTGGTGGAGGTGGTGATGGAGGAGGTGGTGATGGTGGAGGTGGTGATGGTGGAGGTGGTGGTGGAGGTGGTGATGATGGAGGTGGTGGTGATGGTGGAGGTGGTGATGGTGGAGGTGGTGATGGTGGAGGTGGTGATGGTGGAGGTGGTGGTGATGGTGGAGGTGGTGGTGATGGTGGAGGTGGTGATGGTGGAGGTGGTGATGGAGGAGGTGGTGATGGAGGAGGTGGTGATGGTGGAGGTGGTGGTGGTGGAGGTGATGATGGTGGAGGTGGTGATGGAGGTGGTGGTGATGGTGGAGGTGGTGGTGGTGGAGGTGGTGATGGTGGAGGTGGTGGTGATGGTGGAGGTGGTGGTGTTGGTGGAGGTGGTAGTGGAGGTGGTGGTGTTGGAGGTGGTGATGGTGGAGGTGGTGATGGTGGAGGTGGTCGTGGTGGAGGTGATGATGGTGGAGGTGGTGATGGAGGAGGTGGTGATGGTGGAGGTGGTGATGGTGGAGGTGGTGATGGTGGAGGTGGTGGTGATGGTGGAGGTGGTGATGATGGTGGAAGTGGTGATGATGGTGGAGGTGGTGATGGAGGAGGTGGTGATGGAGGAGGTGGTGATGGTGGAGGTGGTGATGGTGGAGGTGGTGGTGGTGGAGGTGATGATGGAGGTGGTGGTGATGGTGGAGGTGGTGATGGTGGAGGTGGTGATGGTGGAGGTGGTGATGGTGGAGGTGGTGGTGATGGTGGAGGTGGTGGTGATGGTGGAGGTGGTGATGGTGGAGGTGGTGATGGAGGAGGTGGTGATGGAGGAGGTGGTGATGGTGGAGGTGGTGGTGGTGGAGGTGATGATGGTGGAGGTGGTGATGGAGGTGGTGGTGATGGTGGAGGTGGTGGTGGTGGAGGTGGTGATGGTGGAGGTGGTGGTGGTGGTGGAGGTGGTAGTGGAGGTGGTGGTGTTGGAGGTGGTGATGGTGGAGGTGGTGATGGTGGAGGTGGTGGTGGTGGAGGTGATGATGGTGGAGGTGGTGATGGAGGAGGTGGTGATGGTGGAGGTGGTGATGGTGGAGGTGGTGGTGGTGGAGGTGATGAAGGAGGTGGTGGTGATGGTGGAGGTGGTGATGGTGGAGGTGGTGGTGATGGTGGAGGTGGTGATGATGGTGGAGGTGGTGATGATGGTGGAGGTGGTGATGGAGGAGGTGGTGATGGAGGAGGTGGTGATGGTGGAGGTGGTGGTGGTGGAGGTGATAATGGTGGAGGTGGTGATGGAGGTGGTGGTGGTGGTGGAGGTGGTGATGGTGGAGGTGATGGTGGAGGTGATGGTGGAGGTGGTGATGATGGTGGAGGTGGTGATGGTGGATGTGGTGATGATGGTGGAGGTGGTGATGGTGGAGGTGGTGATGGAGGACTTGGTGGTGATGGAGGTGGTGATGGTGGAGGTGGTGGTGGTGGTGGAGTTGATGATGGAGGAGGTGATGATGGAGGAGGTGGTGATGGTGGAGGTGGTGGTGATGGTGGAGGTGGTGGTGGTGGAGGTGGTGATGGAGTACGTGGTGGTGATGGAGGTGGTGGTGGTGGTGGAGGTGGTGGTGGTGGAGGTGGTGATGGAGGACGTGGTGGTGATGGAGGTGGTGGTGGAGGTGATGATGGAGGAGGTGGTGATGGAGGAGGTTGTGATGGTGGACGTAGTGATGGTGGAGGTGATGGTGGTGGATGTAGTGATGGTGGTCGACGTGGTGCTGGTGGAGGTGAGTGTTGATGGAGGTGAGTGTTGATGGAGGTGAGTGTTGATGGAGGCGAGTGCCTGGTTGGACCCAGGGTCTCCGCAGATGTGACCAGTGAAGGATCCTGACATGGGCTCCTCCTGAGGGAGCTCAGCCCTGTGAGCCCTGGACCCGGGAGGTCCGGTCTCCAGAATTCCTACTTTTACTCCTCTGCTCCTCTTCTCCTCCGCTTCCCCTTTTCCTCGTCTTCTTGCTGTTTTCCTGTGAAACACATTCCTTCAATAAAATGGAAACTACACAGGCAACTCCAAGAATCCTGACGCTCTGTAAGCAAGTGCACGTGTTGACTCTGGGCTGCGGCGGCTGTTTGTAAACGTGTGCGCGGGATGAAAACATCCCACATATGCTTGTCTCCTTCTGTATACACAAACTTATCTCCACTGGATATTTGTGCAAAAGCTGTATTTCCAAACAAAATGGCGCTAGGGTTTCCCCCCGTGTCTGGGGCGGTACCGTTCTCCGCTCTTGGGAGGCTGTCATATCGACCTGACCTCCCAGGTTGGGAGAAGTGCCTCGCCAGCCCCCCTACACCTGCGCACCCCCCGATTTCTCCCATGTCTGGGATGCCGTGGCTCCTGAGAGGAGGCGTGCTGGGTCTGGGTGGATCCGCCCAGCATGGCGGTCGGCTCTGCCATCTTTCCCGGGATGCTGCTTGGTTTGGACCAGACGTGCCGTCCACTGGGACCAGATTCTGCCTCTCCTCCCGCCAACAACGGCGCTTTGGTTCCCTTGTACCAAGTGGGCTTGAGGGACCCTCAGACTCGGATTTGTTGTTCTCATTCTGCTGAGCGATCTTGGAGAGCTCAGGGGTGTCCATGCCCACCCAAGCTTTAGCAGCCCACTGAAGCCCGCAGCATGGGGATGAAACAGCAGAGGTCTAACTCCCCCGTCCTGGAGGCTGGAGGCCCGAGGTCCAGGCGTGGGCAGGGCTGGCTCCTCCCCAGGCCTCGCTCCTGGGCTCACAGATGCCGTCTTCTCCCTGGGTCCTCACGGGGTAGTCCCTCTGTGTGCGTCTGTGTCCTCACCTCCTCTTCTACCAGGATCCCAGTCCTGTGGGGTCAGGGCCACCCTGGGGATCTCACTGCCCCTCAGTCACCTCTGTAAAGACCCCTCTCCACACACAGGCATGTCCCAAGGTCCTGGGGTCAGGGCCACCCTGGGGACCTCACTGCCCCTCAGTCACCTCTGTAAAGACCTTTCTCCACACACAGGCATGGCCCAAGGTCCTGGGGTCAGGGCCACCCTGGGGACCTCACTGCACCTCAGTCACCTCTGTAAAGACCCCTCTCCACACACAGGCATGTCCCAAGGTCTTGGGGTCAGGGCCACCCTGGGGACCTCACTGCACCTCAGTCACCTCTGTAAAGACCCCTCTCCACACACAGGCATGTCCCAAGGTCTTGGGGTCAGGGCCACCCTGGGGACCTCACTGCACCTCAGTCACCTCTGTAAAGACCCCTCTCCACACACAGGCATGTCCCAAGGTCCTGGGGTCAGGGTCACCCTGGGGACCTCACTGTACCTCAGTCACCTCTGTAAAGATCCCTCCACACACAGGCATGTCCCAAGGTCCTGGGGTCAGGGCCACCCTGGGGACCTCACTGCACCTCAGTCACCTCTGTAAAGACCCCTCTCCACACACAGGCATGTCCCAAGGTCCTGGGGTCAGGGCCACCCTGGGGACCTCACTGCCCCTCAGTCACCTCTGTAAAGACCCATCTCCACACACAGGCATGTCCCAAGGTCCTGGGGTCAGGGCCACCCTGGGGACCTCACTGTACCTCAGTCACCTCTGTAAAGACCCATCTCCACACACAGGCATGTCCCAAGGTCCTGGGGTCAGGGCCACCCTGGGGACCTCACTGTACCTCAGTCACCTCTGTAAAGATCCCTCCACACACAGGCATGTCCCAAGGTCCTGGGGTCAGGGCTGCAGTGCCTTAGGGGACACAATTGGACCCATGAGAGGCCAGGTGGCTTTCCCGGCTTACCTTGGGAGTAAAGGGTCAGACTCGGGGACCCCGGCAATGGGAAATGCACCCCCACCTCCGTGAAGGGTGTCGGCTCCCTCTCTGAGCCGGGCCGCAGGAGCTCAGGGTGGACTGTGGTCAGCTGGGCCACGGCGTGTTCAGGGCAGCGTGAGATTGGCAGACGGGGTCAGCCTGGCCTCTGCCTGTGGGTGTTGGCTGAGGGTGGTCAGGCCATCTCGGGGACATGGAGTCGCTCATAAAAGCCCATGAACCTGACTCCTGCAGGGGCAGAGTGGCCACCTGCGTCCAGAGGCTGGGCTTGGGTCCCCCGGCCGCCCGCTCCCGCCTGTCCAGCGTGGCTCAGGTCTGGGCAGGTCGGAGGGGTCCATGGCTCCTGTGAAGACTGTGGTGTGTCCTGCGGCCAGCGGCCACCCTGCAGGAGCCCCACAGACCCGCTGAGCGCTGGCGGTGGGTCTGGAACCCAGGCACCTTCGCGTCTGTGCCACTGGCCTGGCCCAGCAGGCTCGGGCCAGGGTGTGGGTGTGGACGGCTCCGGGGCTCTGGGCAGAGGGTCCGTCCTAGCTGACCAGCTCCTGGTCCTCAGAGATGGGTAGGCGGACAGCAGGTGGGACGGCCTCACGGGGAGGCAGGCAGGTGAGGCTCAGCCTCAGCACAGTGAGGGTGCTCTCAGGGAATTAGCCCCACGCCCCGCTCGGGCAGTCCACTCCTGGCCAGCAAGGCCCCGGACGTCAGGAATTAAAATCGGAAGACAGTCACACGGCTGGGGAGCCTGGGCAGCCCCCAGAGAGATGCCCACGGGCTTCTCGGTGTCGGTGCCTGTCCTCCCGGGAGGTCCAGGGTCATGCCGGCCGAGGCGTGAGTGACCTTCCAAGGGGCATCTGCTGACCAGGTTGGAGGAACAGCCCCTCAGATGCTGCAGGGGGAGGTTGGGACGGGGCCTCCCAGGTGATCCAGCTGCGGTGAGGCTGCGGGAACAGGAGGTGAGGGAGGAGGAGGGGAGGAGGGAGAAGGAGGAGGGAGGAGGGAGGAGGGAAAGGAGGAGGGAGGAGGGAGGAGGGAGGGGAGGAGGGAGGAGGAGAGAGGAGGGAGGGGAGGAGGGAGGAGGAGGGAGGGGAGGAGGGAGGAGGAGGGAGGAGGGAGGAGGAGGGGAGGAGGGAGGAGGAGGGAGGGGAGGAGGGAGGAGGAGGGAGGAGGGAGGAGGAGGGGAGGAGGGAGGAGGGAAAGGAGGAGGGAAAGGAGGAGGGAAAGGAGGAGGGAGGAGGGAGGAGGAGGGAGGAGGGGAGGGAGGAGGAGGGAGGAGGGGGAAGAGGAGGAGGGAGGAGGGAGGAGGAGGGAGGAGGGAAGGGAGGAGGGAGGAGGAGGAGGAGGAGGAGGAGGGAGGAGGGAGGGAGGACCACCTGGTCCCAGAGAGGGTGCTGAGGGTCCTCTTGGCCCCGTCCTTTCTCGATGGCCCCGAGTCCACCTCTCTGGTCCCCACAGGACCTTCTTGGGGTGCCTCTTCCTGCAGCTCCATGTCTTCCTGACAGCCTCCCTTTCTGGATGGAGAGCCCCCATCAGGGCTCCTGGTTCCACCCCAAACCCCCCAAGGGAATCACCAAGTCGAGCGGTTGAAGACCAGATGGGGAGAAAATAAAAGGATAACACAGACGGATAAACAGAAAGAGCCGGGCGCCTGTCCTCCCAGCAGCTGGGGAGGCCGAGGCAGGAGGATGGTGAGTTCAAAGCCAGCCTCAGCAACAGCGAGGCCTAACAACTCCGTGAGACCCTGTCTCTAAATAAAAGGCAAAGCAGGGCTGGGGAGGTGGCTCAGGGGTCAAGTGCCCCCGAGTTCAATCCCTGGTGCCCCCTGCAAAAAAGAGAGAGGAGAACGTCCGGCACGCGATGCTCCACCTGTGGACACTGGGCTGCGGATTTCTATGCTCTGCACACGGTCGGGAGCAGAGCCCCGGGGTCCGGCCCCCCAACACCGCCACACGGAGCAATGGGCACGTCCCGCAGCCCGGCTCCCTCTGCCCTTCTCCATCAGTATCTGTACCCAGCAGATGTCACCAGAATCTGACTTGGTGATACTGTCCTTTACCTCTCGGCTCCGCAGGCTGCAGCCCAGGTCCAGGCGGGGCAGACTCGGGGCTGCTGAGGCTGCTTCCTGCTCACAGATGGCGCTGCTCCTGGTCCTCACAGGGTGGACGGGCAGGGGGCTCTCTGGTCTCTGTAGAAGGACCCTGGTCCCCTTCCTGGGCTGCACCCATGAGCTCAGCCCCTCCCAGAGCCCCACCTCCCACACCAGCTCCTGGTGAGGATGTCAACATGGGCATTTGGGGGACACAGGTTCAGACCACGGTGGTCCATATTGGACTTTCATCTACGGCAGTTGCTGGAGACGGTGAACCCCTGGGTTCCTGTCATCAGAAGATGCTCAGGTTGAACAAAGGTATATTAACTCTTTCTTCTTGACACAGGTAAATCTTTTTAAAGGAGGGAGCAAGACCCAGGAGTGGGGTGCTGGCCTCCGAGCGTGGCACGACTGGAGCAGTGGATGCCCAGGTGCTCTGTGTATTGTGGGGGTCTTCCCTCTCAAACGACTTCTCTGACCCAACAAGAAAGACACGTCATTGCAATCGACCTACGTGTCCATCAAGGTGAGCAGATTGAGAAAACGTGGTCCTCACCCTGGAGTAGTATTCAGCCACGAAGAAGGAAATCCATTTGCAACAGCTTAGAAGACCCCCGGAGGAGATTATCTGTGGTCAGTGAAATAAGCCAGGCTCAGAAAGACAAATAACACAGGAGCTGATTTGTTCGTGGACGGTAAAACTGTTGAGTACACAGCATCAGAGAGCACAATGGCGGACGGGGAGATGCCGGATCACAAAGTTTCAGCAGACAGGAGGAATAAATTCCAGAGCTTCTCTCGTGCAACATAATGACTCTGGTTAATAATGTATTGCATATTGAAAATTGCTCAGAGAATAGACTTTAAGTGTTCTCAGCGCAAAGGGATGACAAGTGTGTGGGATAATGCATGCATTAATTAGCTCCATCCAGGCGATCCGCACGGATGCATATTTCAAAACAATGTGGAGCTCACTCTAAATATGTGTCTTTTTAAAATTTGCCAGTTATGAAAGAAATTTATTATTTTTTTTTTAAAAAAGAATACATCATGTGCAGACAAAACCTGGAACTAATGTAGCAGACATTCCTCAGGAAGAAAAGGAGAGATGTCACCGGACGGAGTGGTGGAGCACACCTGTCATCCCAGCCTCTCAGGAGGCTGAGGCGGGAGGATGGCAAGTTGGAGGCCAGCCTCTACAACTTAGTAAAGCCCTAAGAAACTTGGCAACATAAATCAGAAAAAGGGCTGGGGATGTGGCTCAGTGGTTAAGCGCCTCCAGGTTGAATCCCCCCAAAATATAATAATAATAATAATTATAATAATACTTCTAAAAATAAATAAAAATTTTAAAAAGAAAGAAAAAGAGGCCCTGGTGAAGTCTCTGGGTTCCCCGTGGACCCCCAAAGCCCGGACCGCCCCCCAGCTCCTTGTTTTGGAGCCCCTCTCCTCAAATATCCCCCCTCCGCGTGGCTTCATTGACAACAGGGCAGAATGCGGCTCTGGGAAAGAGCAAGTTTTTAGAAAAAGAAGTTTGCTGCCGTCTTTTGAAGCTCACTTTTTTTTTTTTTTTTTTCCTGAAAGGAAAAGTCGGGGGGCGGAAAAACCCACATTTCTCCCAGCTCCCTGCTTCTGACAGGGCGCTCCTTTATAAGATCTCCAACTACAAGCGCGTACATGACACGCGGCGCGTCCCCGGTGTACAGCCTTTGAGTCTGATTTATGACACGGCTCCATAGGTGTATCTGACAGCTTTCAGATGGAGCCCGGGCGCCGGCTTTCAAGAGCGCGGTTATCTGGGTAAATCTATCCCGGGCGCGTCCTGGGGGACCCCCGCGCCTTTGTAGCGCCCCGCCGAGCGGCGGCCCCCTCGCTGCGCCCGCCCGCCCGGCTGACAGGCGCCCGCGCGTCTCCGTAATCACGAATAAAAGGCAGCTCCCCGCAGGTTACAGATCTGCTGTGTTTTGACATTGACCTTAATACATAATTTAACCACAAAGCCTGAGCAACGTGCAACAAGATAAGAAAAGACCACAGAACCGGCAAATAAAGCGATGTTCAATCAGAAATCATATTTGTTCCTGATCGCGAGACGCGGGCGCTCGGGGGGCAGCGCGCAGCGCGGGGAGCGGGGCGGAGGCGGGGGAGGCCTGCCGAGGCCCAGGACCGCGGAGGCCCAGGACCGCGGCTGGCGGAGGAGCTTCGCGGGGGACCCGGCCGCGCGCGCGCCGCGCCCTGGAGTCCCCAGGACTCGCCGCCGGCTCTCCAAGCCCGTCCGCGACTCCGAGCGCGCTGACGGGGACGCAGACTCCGGCCTCCAGCGCACCTGCGGGACGGGACGGCGTAGGCGTGCGGCCCTGCCCAGAGGAGGGCTCTGCGCGCAGGGGGTCCCCGTGTCCGGCAAGGCCCGCGCTGGCGCTTCAGCCGCAGGCCGGCCCGCTCGGCCCACTGCCCGGACTCCTGGAGCACCGCGCCCCGCGCAGCCCCGAGGTCGGAGTGGCGCCCGGGTCCAGAGCGCGGGCGGGAGCGCTTTTCGCCCGCACGTGCGCGGGAACGCGAGGTTCGCACCGCGGTTCGCAAGGCGAGAGCGGGTTCCGGCTGACCTGGCCGCCGAGCCGTCCACCACCGCCGAGCCGTCCACCACCGCCGAGCCCGTCCACCACTGCGGGACGTCGCATGCCGCGCTGCCCGGGATGGAGAGCCCAGGGGAGCCTGGCGGTGCGGCCCGGGAGTCACGCGGCCCCAGAGCTCAGAGAAGGCGCCCCAGCCCAGAGAAGGCGCCCCAACCCAGAGAAGGCGCCCCAACCCACAGCGCATCCAAGCAGAGCCGGCCTGATGCTGCGTCAGCGGCGCGGGGCGTCCACCATCCACACCACAGAGCAGGCGTCACACAGAACGCGTGCCCCACACAGACGCGCACATGGGCGCCTGCACACAGAAGCGTGCACACCCAGCGTGGCACACCCACCCACTGTGCACACCCACCGTGCACACTCACCCACCGTGCACACCCAGCACCGCACACCCACCCACCATGCACACCCACCACCGTGCACACCCAGCACCGCACACCCACCCACCATGCACACCCACCACCGTGCACACCCAGCACAGCACACCCACCCACCAGGCACATACGCCCAGCATGGCACACCCACCCACCGTGCACACCCACCGTGCACACCCACCATGCACACCCACCACCGTGCACACCCAGCACAGCACACCCACCCACCAGGCACATACACCCAGCATGGCACACCCACCCACCGTGCACACCCACCGTGCACACCCACCATGCACACCCACCACCGTGCACACCCAGCACAGCACACCACCCACCAGGCACATACACCACCGTGCACACCCAGCACAGCACACCCACCCACCAGGCACATACACCCAGCATGGCACACCCACCCACTGTGTACACCCACCATGCACACCCACCATGCACACCACCACCATGCACACCCAGCACGGCACACCCACCCACCGTGCACACCCACCCATCACGGACAAACATACCAAACCAGCCACAATGCACACCCACCACAGACGTCCACCCATACACACCCACCATGGACCTGCACCATGGACAATTACCCCAAACACCCACAATACACACCACTTTGGACCTCCACCATGGACACCAGGGACATCCATTCACACCCACCCACCATGGACCTTCCACATAGGCATCCATCATGGACGGCCACATGCACACCCACCATGGACACCACTTTGGACACCCACCATGGACACCACTTTGGACACCCACCATGGACACCCACATGGACCTCCATCATGGACACCCACATGGACCTCCATCATGGACACCCACCTTGGACCTCCACCATGGACCTCCACCATGGACACCACCTTGGACCTTCACCATGGACCTCCACCATGGACCTCCACCATGAACCTCCACCTTGGACCTCCACCATGGACACCACCTTGGACCTTCACCATGGACCTCCACCTTGGACCTCCACCATGGACTTCCACCATGAACCTCCACCATGGACGCCCATCCATCAACACCCACCCATAACCACCCACAATGCACAACTCCTGGGACCTCCACCATGCACACCCACCATGCACACCACCTTGGACACACACCACGGACTTTATCCATACCCACCCACCATGGGCCTCCACCATGGGCCTCCACCACAGGCGTGCACATACACTTGCTCACCTCGCACATTCACACACACACACATCCACAGTGGACACATGTTCTCATACACACCTGCACACTCACACACTTCTGTGCTCACACCCCAACAGACCCACACAATCAACCCACACGTGTGCACACGCCCCTGCGGACCACTTATGCACACCCACAGTTACACACGTGAACACCCAGAGACCAATCTATACAAACACCCAGCTGCCGCACTCCATTCCTCCTGGGGAGGGGAGAGACAGGGGTACCAGGAGACCACGCAGACCGACAAGCACGGGCCCTGAAATCACTCTGCTGTCGTCTGGTTCAGCTGCAGACAGGCTGTGGGGACAGAGGGACCCAGTGTCCAGAGCTGGGGAGCTGCCCTGGCCCCCCCCACCTCCTGAGCAGGACGTGCCTGAGGCGTCCTTTGCTGAGAGGCAAAGGAAAGACTGATGCATTTTTAATGAAAAAAATAAAAAGATACATAGGGTCAATTTGGAGAAAAGCTATCCAAACACACGGGCTCTGGGGACTTGGTTGGCGGCTTCTGTTTTTCTCTAGTCTTTGCAAAAAACCTCCAAGGTGATTCCTGCACATGAATGGGAAGTCCTGACAAAGGACCTCAGCCAGAGAGATGTGCACCCATCCAGGTCTCCTGCCCCACCAAGCAAGTCCTGTGGACTGACGGGGTCCCACCCATCCTAGGTCCTGTCTGCAGCCCAGCGCCAGAGCTCGAGTCCTCCTGGGTTTCCAACACCGGAGGTGGGGTCTCAGGGAGGCACGGAGTCTGCATGTCCATTTCTGTCCATCTGTGTCCATCAGTCATCTACCCTGCATCCATCCATCCATCCATCAGCTACGTTCATCTATCCCTCATCACCTGTCAATCATCTACCCTGCATCCATCCATCCATCCATCCAGCAGCTACGTTCATCTATCCCTCATCACCTGCCAATCATCTACCCTGCATCCATCCATCCATCCATCCAGCAGCTACAGGCATCTATCCCTCATCACCTGTCAATCATCTACCCTGCATCCATCCACCCATCCAGCAGCTACATGCATCTATCCCTCATCACCTGTCAATCATCTACCCTGCATCCATCCATCCATCCATCAGCTACGTTCATCTATCCCTCATCACCTGTCAATCATCTACCCTGCATCCATCCATTTATTCAGCAGCTACGTACATCTATCCCTCATCACCTGTCAATCATCTACCCTGCATCCATCCACCCATCCAGCCGCTACGTGCATCTATCCCTCATCACCTGTCAATCATCTACCCTGCATCCATCCATTTATCCAGCAGCTATGTGCATCTATCCCTCATCACCTGTCAATCATCTACCCTGCATCCATCCATCCATCCATCAGCTATGTGCATCTATCCCTCATCACCTGTCAATCATCTACCCTGCATCCATCCATTTATCCAGCAGCTATGTGCGTCTATCCCTCATCACCTGTCAATCATCTACCCTGCATCCATCCACCCATCCAGATGCTACCTGCATCTATCCCTCATCACCTGTCAATCATCTACCCTGCATCCATCCATCCGTTCATCAGCTACGTGCATCTATCCTTCATCACCTGTCAATCATCTAGCCTGCATCCATCCACCCATCCAGCAGCTTCATGCATCTATCCTTCATCGTCTGTCAATCATCTAGCCTGCATCCATCCATCCATCCATCAGCTACGTTCATCTATCCCTCATCACCTGTCAGTCATCTACCCTGCATCCATCCACCCATCCAGCAGCTATGTGCATCTATCCCTCATCACCTGTCGATCATCTATCCTGCATCCATCCATCCATCCATCAGCTACCTGCATCTATCCCTCATCACCTGTCAATCATCTAGCCTGCATCTGTCCATCCATCAGCTACATACATCTATCCCTCATCATCTGTCAATCATCTAGCCTGCATCCATCCATTCATCAGCTATGTGCATCTATCCATCATCTGTCAAAAATCGCAGAGGCTGGCCTCCAACTTTGATCCTCCGGCCTCAGCCTCCTGAGCCTGGGATGACAGGGGAGTACCACTCATCAGGCTAAGGGGCACATGTAATTTCATAACAGCTTTGAACTGTCCGGGTTCAGTTTATCTCCAGCTACTTTATGTTTTCTGAATTTGCTTTAAAAAAGGGCATTTTCTCTGACGTCAGGTGTTCTGAGGGGTTACTTGTGCCCGGGAGCAGCTGGGCAGTCTCTCCTCCCTCCTTCCCTTCTGCTCGCGGCATCCATGTCCTGTCCCCCGTCCCCAGGCTTCCTTCTGCTGGGGTCTGCAGTCCCCGGCCCGCACACCAGCAGGGTGGAGGGTCTTGGTCCTGGGGCCGGCTCTGTCTTTGGGCATCTTCTGACTTTGCAGAACGAGGTTCCTCAGGAAAGTCCCACTTTCCTCTGGCCGCGCAGCTGCAGCTCGATCAAACGCCACGTTTTAACTGATCAAGGACCCTACGCCGTGGCCGTCCAGCCAAGAGCAGAAGCGCGTCAGGGTGCTTCTGCCTGCAGAGAGCTCAACTGTGACGGGGGGTTTCAACCTGCTCCGAACTCAGGGCATACTGCCCAGCCTCCAGCAGCACACCGATCTCCTGGGTCCTGGATCCGTCAGTACGGCTCACGGTTTTCCATAGGAACCTTAGGGGGACACACACTCGGGTCCCTGCCCTGCTCAGAGGGCTGGTGCGTCCCTGTGTGAGTCTCCTGGGCTGCTGTGACCAGACCCCCAGCCCGGGGCTGATGGACCCCAGACCTGACCACTCTCAGCTCCGCAGGCTGCAGCCCAGGTCCAGGCGGGGCAGACTCGGGGCTGCTGAGGCTGCTTCCTGCTCACAGATGGCGCTGCTCCTGGTCCTCACAGGGTGGACGGGCAGGGGGCTCTCTGGTCTCTGTAGAAGGACCCTGGTCCCCTTCCTGGGCTGCACCCGTGAGCTCAGCCCCTCCCAGAGCCCCACCTCCCACACCAGCTCCTGGTGAGGACTCAGCACGGGAACCTGGGGACACACTCAGGCCATCTCGTAGCACGAGCCTCTGCTGAATTACCGGGGAAGGGACACAGGGTCGGCCATTCCTCCCTCCAGGCTCCTGGATAGACCTTTTGACTTGCAGTTCAGCGATCGCAGAACTCTGCACACCCAAAACAAAAACAACCAAGCCAAACCCGCCTCCCGCTCCAGCGAGCTTCCTCTGTCAAACCGTGAGGAGGAAAGTCTGGACGCCTCTCACGGAATCGGAGGCGTATTAAATTTTCAGAGGCTGCAGGTCAGAAATGGCTTCTCCAATTTGCTTCAAACTTCCCGCAGCCCCAACGAAGCCTGAGAACCTTCCGGCCAGAGGCCGTGTGTGGCCCGGGCTGGGAAGAGGTCAGAAGAGGGCACTCGGTTCTGAGGACGCGCAGCCCGGCTGCTGAGCGCAGCGGGCAGGGTGGACCGTGCTCAGGATGGCAGCTGGGTGGACGGGCGGCCAAGCAGAAAGTGCCCGACGGCCAGCTCCCCAGGGGAGACAGGGGCCAGCAGAGGCGGAGCCAGGTGAGGGGCCGCTCTATCTTCCCCAGAGCGTTTCCATTGAGTTTTGCAGAGAGGGTCCTGCGGGGCCGGCGGGGAGATGGACGGGGTCTCAGCCTGTCCCAGGTGGACGCGGCTGCGTTGGGCGGGCAGGCGGCAGGGCCCCTCTGATGGCGGCTGCTTTCTGAGCCGGGAGGTGGCACCTCTGAAACTCCAATGCTCCTGCCTCTGTTTAATCCCACAGACCCCAGAAGCCCCTCCACTTTCCTGCTGAGCACTGAGTTCGTGAGATGCTCCGAAGTGGATTTTATAACTTAACCCGAAGGGAGGCACTCGACAGGGGACCGTCCAAGAAGGTCCCATGTGTGACACAGACGCCACCTCCACCCCGTTCTCCCGAAACGGAGCCCTGCACAGTGACCCCCAGACGCCCTCCCCAGCCCCTGACCACCAAGAATCCACTTCCTGTCCCGTGGGATTACCTGTTCCACGTGTTCCCTATCGATGGACAGACGCCTGCACTGTGTGTCCTTCGTGTCTCTGGCTTCTTTAACGACCACAGGGTCCTCAGGTCCGTCCTCCTCAGTGCGGCAGGTGCCCGAGCACCGTTCCTTTTCATGGCTGTGTAATATTCCACAGGGTGGGTGGACCACCTTCTGAGCATCCGTTTACCTGTCGATGGACACGGGGGTTGTTTCCACCTCCTGGCTGCTGTGAATGGTCCCCCCCTGGCCGTTTGTGTCCAGGGTGGATAACATTTGTGGATGTTTTAGATCACTGGAGACCCATTCTCAGGTCTTGTTAGACTTGATTGCAACTGAGCTCAGGTCGTGGGAATTGGGAAGCCAAGAATCCCAAACTGTGCTGGCTGCACCGCAGTGATGTCACAGGCCAGCAGGGGACGAGCAGCAGGGAGCCCTTAGGACCTGCCGTCCGCAGAGTCTGCTCTTCCTCGCCATCTTGCTTTTACAACTTAATCTTGGAGGCAGAAGTTGCAGCCATGGGCCAGAGTCTGTCTCCTGGAGCTGCTCCGGTGAAGGGCCACAAACTGGGGGCTATGGCCAAAGACGTGGGCTCCCCCAGCCTGGAGGGCAGAGGCTGAGGTCAGAGTCCAGGGCTGAGCCCCTCCATGGGCTCCAGGAGGCTCCTTCCTGCCTCTCCAGCTCCTGGGCTCCAGGCGGCCCTGGGCTGGTGGCCCCAGCCCTCCAGCCTCTGCCTCCATCTCCACGTGGCTCCTCCTCTGTGTCCGTGTCTCCTCTTCTGTCTCTTGTGAGGACACGGCCATGGCCTCAGGGCCACCCTGACCAGGAGGAGCTCCTCTCAGGGTCCTGCACTCACTGCCTCTGCAGAGACCCTGTGTCCACACCAGGTCCCCTGCACAGGTTCTGGGTCAAGATGTGGACAGGACCAGCCTCTTCCCATGGTGTCCAGCTGCCTCCACAGGCTCAGGGAGGCTCCTTCCTGCCTCTCCAGCTCCTGGGCTCCAGGTGGCCCTGGGCTGGTGGCCCCAGCCCTCCAGCCTCTGCCTCCATCTCCACGTGGCTCCTCCTCTGTGTCTGTGTCTCCTCTTCTGTCTCTTGTGAGGACACGGCCATGGCCTCAGGGCCACCCTGACCAGGAGGAGCTCCTCTCAGGGTCCTGCACTCACTGCCTCTGCAGAGACCCTGTGTCCACACCAGGTCCCCTTCATAGGTTCTGGGTCAAGATGTGGACAGGACCAGCCTCTTCCCATGGTGTCCAGCTGCCTCCACAGGCTCAGGGAGGCTCCTTCCTGCCTCTCCAGCTCCTGGGCTCCAGGCGGCCCTGGGCGGTGGCCCCAGCCCTCCAGCCTCTGCCTCCGTCTCCACGTGGCTCCTCCTCTGTGTCTGTGTCTCCTCTTCTGTCTCTTGTGAGGACACGGCCATGGCCTCAGGGCCACCCTGACCAGGAGGAGCTCCTCTCAGGGTCCTGCACTCACTGCCTCTGCAGAGACCCTGTGTCCACACCAGGTCCCCTTCATAGGTTCTGGGTCAAGATGTGGACAGGACCAGCCTCTTCCCATGGTGTCCAGCTGCCTCCACAGGCTCAGGGAGGCTCCTTCCTGCCTCTCCAGCTCCTGGGCTCCAGGCGGCCCTGGGCTGGTGGCCCCAGCCCTCCACACACTACTTTCAAATGTCTGTGGAAGGACCGTTCCTGGCTGAGCCCACCTTGCTAACGGGCACCTGGCTCCTGCCCTTCTGCTTGGTCCTCACCGTAAGCAAGGCCAGGCTTCATGCTGGCTCCCTGGCTCACTCTTCCTCCTACCAAACGCCCATCTTGATGAGTGGCACCATCACGTCACCGTCCCTGGCCAGAGTTCTGGGCTCCTCCTTAAAGCCAGCCTCTCCCCCATCCCTCCACCCGCCTGGAGCAATTCCAAGCAGCCACCTCCATGGCCCCCGGCTCCTGCTCTCTGAGATCAGAGACTCAGCTCCCCTCCGCTGGCTCACCAGCACAGCTTCCAGCTGGGCTCTGCTCCTTCCTGTGTGAGTCTGCAGGGGCAGAAGCAGCCGGGGGTCTTACAGACCCCAGACCTGACTGCTCTCGGCTCCGCAGGCTGCAGCCCAGGTCCAGGCGGGGCAGACTCGGGGCTGCTGAGGCTGCTTCCTGCTCACAGATGGCACTGCTCCTGGTCCTCGCAGGGTGGACGGGCAGGGGGCTCTCTGGTCTCTGTAGAAGGACCCTGGTCCCCTTCCTGGGCTGCACCCATGAGCTCAGCCCCTCCCAGAGTCCCACCTCCCACACCAGCTCCTGGTGAGGACTCAGCACAGGAACCTGGGGACACACACTCAGGTCCCTGCCCTGCTCAGAGGGCTGGTGTGTCCCTGTGTGAGTCTCCTGGGCTGCTGTGACCAGACCCCTAGCCTGGGGCTGATGGACCCCAGACCTGACCGCTCTCAGCTCCGCAGGCTGCAGCCCAGGTCCAGGCGGGGCAGACTCGGGGCTGCTGAGGCTGCTTCCTGCTCACAGATGGCGCTGCTCCTGGTCCTCACAGGGTGGACGGGCAGGGGGCTCTCTGGTCTCTGTAGAAGGACCCTGGTCCCCTTCCTGGGCCGCACCCATGAGCTCAGCCCCTCCCAGAGCCCCACCTCCCCCACCAGCTCCTGGTGAGGACTCAGCACAGGAACCTGGGGACACACACTCAGGTCCCTGGAGGGGACCCGTCTCTGGTGAGCCTGCTCAGGCCTCTGTGACACAAAGCCACTGGCCGGCAGCGCAGTGAGGGTGTCTGTCCCCACAGTGTGGAAGTCCCCTTCCACGATCAGACTCTGTTCCAGCCACGGTGCTTCAGTGCGGAGGCCTGGGCGGTGGGCTGTACCCCTGTGGCGTCTCATGGATGCACAAGTCCACTAGAGAAACATGCTCACATGCCAAAGGATCTGGGGACCCCAGCGCGGGGACATGGGTCCTGCCAGTCGTGGCGGGAGGCAGGCGGAGGCAGGAGGGGAGCCGGGGCGGGGGCTGGGCGGGCATGGCCAGCGCCTCTCCTGCAGGGTTGGCAGCACTGAGCTCGCTGCGCATGCAAAGGTCCCTGTCCCCGGGAAGGTGGCCCCGCAGAACCCGGCCAGTGAGCCATTTCTGGAGCCTCGGACTTCAAAGCCAGGGAGCGCTTCCCGGGGACCCGGAGAATTCAGGGGCACGTCTTCCGCGTCCCCCCGGCGGGAGATGTTGGAGATCAAAGGGCCCAACGCGCATGCGTCCTGCCTGCGCGCTAACGAGCTCGGCCGGTCAGGGGTGAGTGGCCCCCGGCAGCCGCCAGGCCTCTCCCCGCGTCCCGCTGCGTGGCACGCGTGTCACCAGCCCTGCCGGCCGCCCGGGCCTGTCTGCAAACTCGCGGGGAAGCGCAGACCCTTCACCAGCTCAGAGCTGTTGTCCCCGTCCTGCGAGCAGACCAGGCGGCGCAAAGGGGCGAGCGCGGTTCCAGAGCCTCTCCGGCTCCTCGACCCCTCCTCGTCCCCATCCTCGTCCCATCCTCGACCCCATCCTCGACCCCATCCTCCTCCCATCCTCGTCCCCTCCTCGTCCCCTCCTCGTCCCCTCCTTGTCCCCTCCTCGACCCCATCCTCCTCCCATCCTCCTCCCCATCCTCGTCCCCTCCTCGTCCCATCCTCGTCCCATCCTCGTCCCCTCCTCGTCCCCTCCTCGTTCCCATCCTCCTCCCCATCCTGGTCCCCCTCCTCGTCCCCATCCTCGTCCCCCTCCTCGTCCCCATCCTCGTCCCCTCCTCATCCCCATCATCCTCCCCATCCTGGTCCCCCTCCTCGTCCCCATCCTTGTCCCATCCTCGTCCCCATCTCCAGGGCCCGAGCCCTCCAGGAACCCCGCGCCCAGGGTAGCCGGGTGGTGGGCTGTGCAGCATGGGACCAGGGCCATCCCGCCTTCCTCCAGCGCCCGTCTTGTTGAGTGACACCTTGTGGTCACAGACCCGGCTTCGCCACCCTGGCAGGTGTCAGCTTGTGGCTGTTGTGACCCTTGCCAGTAACCAAGTGGCTTCAAAGAGCCACCAGCGCCCATCATTCCTCTGTTGACAGATGTGAGGGCGGATTCCACCTGTGGACACTGGGAAGTAGGGACACCAGGTGGCTTCCACCTTTGGACACTGGGAAGGAGGGACACCAGGTGGCTTCCACCTTTGGACACTGGGAAGGAGGGACACCAGGTGGCTTCCACCTTTGGACATGGGAAGGTGGGACACCAGGTGGATTCCACCTTTGGACACTGGGAAGGAGGGACACCAGGTGGCTTCCACCTTTGGACACTGGGAAGGAGGGACACCAGGTGGCTTCCACCTTTGGACATGGGAAGGTGGGACACCAGGTGGATTCCACCTTTGGACACTGGGAAGGAGGGACACCAGGTGGCTTCCACCTTTGGACACTGGGAAGGAGGGACACCAGGTGGCTTCCACCTTTGGACACTGGGGAGGACGGACACCAGGTGGCTTCCGCCTTTGGACACTGGGAAGGAGGGACACCAGATGGCTTCCGCCTTTGGACACTGGGAAGGAGGGACACCAGGTGTCTTCCGCCTTTGGACACTGGGGAGGAGGGACACCAGGTGGCTTCCACCTTTGGACACTGGGAAGGACGGACACCAGGTGGCTTCCACCTTTGGACACTGGGAAGGAGGGACACCAGGTGGCTTCCACCTTTGGACACTGGGGAGGAAGGACACCAGGTGGCTTCCACCTTTGGACACTGGGAAGGACGGACACCAGGTGGCTTCCACCTTTGGACACTGGGAAGGAGGGACACCAGGTGGCTTCCGCCTTTGGACACTGGGAAGGAGGGTCACCAGGTGGCTTCTATCTTTGGACACTGGGAAGTAGGGACACCAGGTGGCTTCCACCTTTGGACACTGGGAAGGAGGGACACCAGGTGGCTTCCTCCTTTGGACACTGGGAAGGAGGGACACCAGGTGGCTTCCGTCTTTGGACACTGGGAAGGAGGGACACCAGGTGGCTTCCACCTTTGGACACTGGGAAGGAGGGACACCAGGTGGCTTCCACCTTTGGACATGGGAAGGAGTGACACCAGGTGGATTCCACCTTTGGACACTGGGAAGGAGGGTCACCAGGTGCCTTCCACCTGTGGACACTGGGGAGGAGGGACACCAGGTGGCTTCCGCCTTTGGACACTGGGAAGGAGGGACACCAGGTGGCTTCCACCTTTGGACACTGGGAATGAGGGACACCAGGTGGCTTCCACCTGTGGACACTGGGGAGGAGGGACACCAGGTGGCTTCCGCCTTTGGACACTGGGAAGGAGGGACACCAGGTGGCTTCCACCTTTGGACACTGGGAATGAGGGACACCAGGTGGCTTCCACCTTTGGACACTGGGAAGGAGGGACACCAGGAGGCTTCCGCCTTTGGACACTGGGAAGGAGGGACACCAGGAGGCTTCCGCCTTTGGACACTGGGAAGGAGGGACACCAGGTGGCTTCCGCCTTTGGACACTGGGGAGGAGGGACACCAGGTGGCTTCCGTCTTTGGACACTGGGAAGGAGGGACACCAGGTGGCTTCCGCCTTTGGACACTGGGAAGGAGGGACACCAGGTGGCTTCCGCCTTTGGACACTGGGAAGGAGGGACACCAGGTGGCTTCCACCTTTGGACACTGGGAAGGAGGGACACCAGGTGGCTTCCGCCTTTGGTCACTGGGAAGGAGGGACACCAGGTGGCTTCCACCTTTGGACACTGGGAAGGAGGGACACCAGGTGGCTTCCACCTTGGGACACTGGGAACATCGGCGTGCTGGCCAACATGTCTTCAGGGACCTGCCTCGGGTTACTCCGGGCAGGAATGCAGGGTCCCCATGGTGGTGCCTCCTGAATTGTCCCAGGAGCCGCCATCTTGGTTCCTGCACGGTGGCCTCCTGTTCGCGGGGCTCTGATGTCTCCGGAGCCCCACCAGCGTTGGTCGTGGTCCTGGTTGCTGGAGAGCAGCCATTGAAATGGGTACAAACGGCGCCTCCGTGTTCCTGAGTTTGATGGGCATCTCCGCCCACGGGTGCCAAGTGCAATCGCTCGAGCCGATGGCTGTGTCCTCCCTGGAGACGTTCCATGTGGTTCCTCCGCCCACTTTCGATTGGGTGGTCTGCTCTCTCTTGTTGACTTTAAGCAGTTCTTTGTATATTTTGGCTACTAATCCCTTGTGGCACGATGATTTGCAAACACATCTGCGAGTGACCGTCTCACTCCGTCAACACTGTCGTTCCATGTGTGACGGTTTCCTGCGAAATCCGATTTGTCCAGTGTTTTACTTTTTGCCTGAGACTTTGAGGTCAAGTTTAAGAACTTTTCCTCTGCGTCCTCCTGAGTTTTACATTTTTAACTTGCCTTCGTATATTCTGGGCTTGGAAGGACGTGGTGTGAGGTTGGGGTCCAACTTCATTCTTCTGCCCAGTCACTGTCCACTTTTTTTAGCCCCATTTGTTGAAAATGTTGTCCAGTCAATGATCTTGATTCTTTCTGCAAAAATTATTTGGACGTGGACAAAATGGTCCATTTCTAGGGTCTCTGTTTTACTTTTTGCTACCAGGGATTGAACACAGGGACACTTAACCACTGAGCCACATCCCAGCCTTTTCAAATGTTTTAAAATTTTGATACAAGGTCTTGCTAAGTTGCTTAGGGCCTTGTTAAATTGCTGAGGCTGGCCTCCAACTTGCTGTCCTCCTGCCTCAGCCTCCCCGGCTGCTGGGATTACAGGTGTGCACCACTGCACCGGGCATCTGGGGTCTCTCTCATCTGGTCAGTCCGTCTGTCTCTATGCCAGTCTTGTACCTGGTTGGAGCTCTGTACTTGCGTCTCATAAGGAAGATTGTGACTAGATCGAGGCTTCGTCTGTATGATCCAAGTTCCTTCATTGCCTCTGCACAATCCCACAAAAGGTTTCGAGGACCGAGTGACATCTTGGGGCTGGTACCCCGCCGGCCCCGCTGCACAAGTGAGCATCCGCATGTCCCGGGGACTAGGACGGCCTGGGGCATCTTGGAAGGTGGCATTTACCGTCCCCCACAGTGTTGCTATTTCTACCTGTACCGCTCTCCATGTTGTCTTTTGGGGAAACGCCAAATGCTGCCTGTGGCTGTTGCCAGCCCTCCACGCCAGCGCAAGGTGGCCGCAGCAAGGATGAAAACCTGCCGCTGGCCTTCCTTCAGGGCCTGTGATGGTCAGCTTCCTGGCACTGTGAGAAATGCCTACAGCGTGGACGGCCTTATGGAGAGGAAAGGTCTTGGGGGTTCTGATCTGTGATGAGGTGCACCCCTGGCTTTGGGGTCTCTGGTGGGGAGCAGCTGGGTCACCATGGCTGGGCACAGGCTGTAGCAAAGCCATCTTAGACCCTGGACAGGAAGTGAGAGGGAGGAAGAGAAAGAGCCTGGGGTCCCAGTGGCTTCCTCCCAGGCCACGCCCACCATGACCTCACTTCCTCCCACTGGGCTCCACTTCTCAAAGGCTCCACCTCTTAAAGGCTCCACCACCTCCCAAGCTGGCACCAGGCACCCAGTTGTTGGTGGACACTCCAGACGCAAGCTGGGCAGGCCCCACGGATGCCCCTCCAGGAACCGCATTCCATGCCGACCATGTACGCAGACTCAGGAGCGGATTCTGGCCTCAGTATCTTGGGGAGGAAACGGGGTGCAGAGAAGGTAAGAGGGGGAGCCAGTTGGCATCTCCACATCTGCGATCCGCACAGGATAATCCTCCCCTGTTGGGACGCATCTCCTCATTTTCCTGAGCTACCCAGCGTTTGGTCACAGGGAAGTTCTCCTTGGTGGCTGACCCGAGTCGCTCATGCTTTGGCATGAACGTTAGTTGCCGGTTCTGCTGAGACAGGAGGCAGCGCCAACTGTCTTCCTCTGAGTTGCCCCAGGTTTCTTCCCGCACTCCGTGCCCTCCAGCCGCTGCCGCTGCCGCTGCCTCAGGCCCCATGAGGGAGGGTGGTTTGCTCTCGGGATCCTGCGGGTGGGGCTGACGCCTGGATGGGGCATGCTCAGCTCGAGCCCCAAGACTCGTTAGCAAGATGCGCTGAAGGATTTAGAGCAGGGGCTCAGCCAGCAGGGGACTCTGTGGGCACGGATATGAACCCGAGGCTCCTCCGCGCGTGGGCAGACCTGCCTGCTCCCGGGCAGGAGCCAGCGCCCGCGGACCCTGGGGACCTGCCCGCAGGAAGCGCTGGGGGGCTTTTGGGAGCACCTTCTAGGTGGGGGGACGATGCTACCCCACCCAGGGGACACTGCCGTGTCCACGGACATTGCTGGGGGTCGGAAGTGAGGAGGGGGGTGCTCCTCAGTGACCCCTGGTGTGTGGAGCCCAGAGACACTGCTCCACAGCCTGCAGTGCACAGCACAGCCCAGCACAGAGAACCCCCAGCCCCAGAGGCCACAGTGCAGAGAAAACCTGCAGGACAGAGTCTGTCTATCATCCATCCATCCAGCTGTCATCTGTCAATCATCTATCTATCTATCTGTCATCTATCAGTTCTGTCTGTCTAGGTGGCTGTCACAACCTGGGTGGGGCTGCTCCTGGCACCTGGTGTGGAGCCCAGAGAGGCTGCTCCACAGCCTGCAGTGCACAGCACAGCCCAGCACAGAGAACCCCAGCCCCAGATGCCACAGTGCAGAGAAAACCTGCAGGACAGAGTCTGTCTATCATCCATCCATCCAGCTGTCATCTGTCTATCATCTATCTATCTATCTATCTATCTATCTATCTATCTATCATCTACCAGTAGTGTCTATCTATCTATCTATCTATCTATCATCTACCACTTCTGTCTGTCTAGGTGGCTGTCACAACCTGGGTGGGGCTGCTCCTGGCTCCTGGTGTGTGGAGCCCAGAGAGGCTGCTCCACAGCCTGCAGTGCACAGCACAGCCCAGCACAGAGAACCCCCAGCCCCAGAGGCCACAGTGCAGAGAAAACCTGCAGGACAGAGTCTCTGTCTATCATCTGTCCATCCAGCTGCCATCTGTCTATCTATCTATCTATCTATCTATCTATTATCTATGTATCTATCTATCTATCTATCTATCTATCTATCTACCAGTAGTGTCTGTCTGTCTATCTATCTATCTATCTATCTATCTATCTATCTATCTATCATCTACCAGTAGTGTCTGTCTATCTATCTATCTATCTATCTATCTATCTATCTATCTATCTATTATCTACCAGTAGTGTCTGTCTATCTATCTATCTATCTATCTATCTATCTATCTATCTATTATCTACCAGTAGTGTCTGTCTGTCTATCTATCTATCTATCTATCTATCTATCTATTATCTACCAGTAGTGTCTGTCTGTCTATCTATCTATCTATCTATCTATCTATCTATCTATCTATTATCTACCAGTAGTGTCTGTCTGTCTATCTATCTATCTATCTATCTATCTATCTATCTATCTATCATCTACCAGTAGTGTCTGTCTATCTATCTATCTATCTATCTATCTATCTATCTATCTATCTATCTATTATCTACCAGTAGTGTCTGTCTGTCTATCTATCTATCTATCTATCTATCTATCTATCTATTATCTACCAGTAGTGTCTGTCTATCTATCTATCTATCTATCTATCTATCTATCTATTATCTACCAGTAGTGTCTGTCTGTCTATCTATCTATCTATCTATCTATCTATCTATCTATCTATTATCTACCAGTAGTGTCTGTCTGTCTGTCTATCTATCTATCTATCTATCTATCTATCTATCTATCTATTATCTACCAGTAGTGTCTGTCTGTCTATCTATCTATCTATCTATCTATCTATCTATCATCTACCAGTAGTGTCTGTCTATCTATCTATCTATCTATCTATCTATCTATCTATCATCTACCAGTAGTGTCTATCTATCCATCTATCTATCTGTCATCTACCACTTCTGTCTATCTAGGTGGCTGTCACTCCCTGGGTGGGGCTGTTCCTGGCTCCTGGTGTGTGGAGCCCAGAGACGCTGCTCCACAGCCTGCAGTGCACAGCGCAGCCCAGCATGGACACCCTGCAGCCCGGATGCCCACAGGGCAGAGGCTGAGAAAAGGGTCCAGGCGAATGTAGGTCGTTCTGTAGATTTTGGAGCCAGGTCCAGAGCGTGGGGCAGCCGCAGAGACCGACTCGGCCAGCTGCCTCCCCGGGGGTGGGCTCCCCGGGGCACAGACACCGTGCGTGTGTGAGGAGACCGGGAAGGGTGGGTCCCCCCGGGGAACAGAAGCCCGTCTTTCTCTGCGAGCCTGGCTCTCTCTGAGGTGCTGGGCTGAGAGAGTCCCTGGACGGTCATTTCCTGGGTCCCCAGTGTGTCCTTGGGCTGGGGCCTCATGGCCTCTGTACCCTGCATCCTGGTTTGCTGCAGGAATGGACCAGGTTTCTCCATGGAAGAAATGTCCTCCCAGGACCAAAGGCGCCCGCCACCCTGTGGTCAGCAAGGAGGCGTGATTGACGTGTCCCTGACACCAGCCCGGGAAGTCTCCTCTGATACTTCCTGTGGCCCGAGCTCCGTCCGCAAAGCACAGACTTTACGGTGGCAAGTGGGACGTGCGTTCAGCAGGAAGCGCCTCCGAGGGTGGGATTCTGCTCTGTCCCTGGCTGAGGACGGTGGCGGGAAGTGTCCCAATCTGTGTCCACTGCCCAGTCTGCAGGCGGAGGCTGAGGCCAGGGTCCCAGGGCTGCTCCTCCACAGGACCAGCCTCTTCCCATGGTGTCCAGCTGCCTCCACAGGCTCAGGGAGGCTCCTTCCTGCCTCTCCAGCTCCTGGGCTCCAGGCGTCCCTGGGCTGGTGGCCCCAGCCCTCCAGCCTCTGCCTCCGTCTCCATGTGGCTCCTCCTCTGTGTCTGTGTCTCCTCTTCTGTCTCTTGTGAGGACACGGCCATGGCCTCAGGGCCACCCTGACCAGGAGGAGCTCCTCTCAGGGTCCTGCACTCACTGCCTCTGCAGAGACCCGTGTCCACACCAGGTCCCGTCACAGGTGGACGTGGGTTTGGACGACGCCTGGACCTTGTCTGATGGTGCACTGACCTGCGGCTGCCATGGAGTGTGGTCAGCTTGGTGATCTGGACGCTGGGTTTCCCAGGCTGGGACGCTCGCCTGCTGAATAAGCCCACAGCCCTGTGGTTCTGCACGTCCATCTCCGGGGAGCGTCTGGGGCTGGGTCTCCTGGTCACCCCTCCTCCGGGCTCCTTCTCCCAGATGGTACGTGGGACCGTCCCAGGCTCCTGTTCCGCTGCCCAGCTGCAGAGACCCTGGAGGGCGGGAGCCCAGGACGTGTCCCTCAGGAGGACACCTGACGTCCCTGCGGGGCAGACTCGCGAGCAGTGGTGCCCGGGGTGGACCACGTCCAGGTGGCCTTAAGTTTCCCTCCTCGTCCACAGTCGCCGTCCTCCCGGGTCCGAGCAGGACGGCGGAGCTGGGCTGCTCCCTGAAGCCCCCTCTGGAAGCCTTTGCGCGTCCATCACGGGAAACGCGGCGCCCCTTTCTGGGAAGCGGATACTGGCTCTGGCTTTGGTTGTGTTTTGGCCAAAGTCCCCGGGGCTTGGAGAACAGAGGTCTGGTCATCGCGGAGACCGGTTTCCGAGTGGTCCCACCGCTCAGTCTTGCTTTGAAGCTGCTGTGTCTTCAATGCCCGTCTGTGATCGGCACCCGAGGCTTCGTCCTTCAGATCTGCCTCCTTTATGGAGATGAGTCTCCCAGTTTTCCTGAGTTATGCGGTGTTTGGCCACAGGGAAGTTCTTCTTGGTAGCTGACCCGAGTCTCTCATGCTTTGGCATGCGTGAGGTCACCTAGGAAACCCAGGCTGGTCCTGCGGTGTGTGCTGCATGGGTGTCTCTGGTTATGCTGGAGGTCACGCGCGGGCTGTCAAGGGCACGAAGACGGCGCTCTGTAGTTTCCTAGCAACAGGAGCCGACACTCATGCAGGGGAGCGCAGAGTTTGCAAGACGCCCACAGCGTTGAGGTGACCTTGGGGTCGACCTTCCCAAGCCCGGGTCGGTTTAGCACAGGGTGGACGTCCTCCCCGGCCGCGTGGCTTTGCACTTTTGGAATCTGTACCTGGGAGGCACCTCCCTGTCCCTGAGACCATCCTGCAGTCCTTGAGGTCCCTTCCGGCTCTGAACCACGGGCAGGCTGTCCCCTTGCCCGGCTCCCTGGCTGGCCCCGTGCCACCTCCGGGTGCCGCAGCTCCCGAGCCCCTCGCTGTTTCCACGGACCTCCGGGCTCGGGGTCTGCGGAAGACCCTTTCCCGCTGCCCTCGGGCTGGTTCCTCCACGGGGTCCAGCGTGCCGGGTGGAGGTGCCCAGGGCTGCGTTTGGGGTCAGTTCCTTCCTCTGTCTGTCTGTCCCTCTCTGCGTGCATTTATAGGGCGCTATCCCTCGGTACCCACGGGGGATGGGGCGCGGGACCCGGACCCCGATCCGCGCATGCGCCACCACCTTCCATAAGCCGGCGTACGATTGCACGAGTCCACTCTTCCGCTGGACTTGGAAGCCCTGGGGCGACTTGTGTATCTGCTGCCGCCGAACTAGGCCAACAGTGGTCACGTCCAGTCGCTCCTGGAACCGCGCAGGGGCCGAGTCTGCGCAGTTGCACGTTTCTGAACCCCGGCTGCGTGGGCGATGGCCGCCTCCGCGGACCGAGCCGAGAGCGGAGGTCAGGATGGCCAGGGGGTCGCCCAGCTGCTCAGCCGCTGCCTTTCGCAGAGCCTTGCGCGGCTGGGGGCGTCTTTGGACCTGCAGCCCTTTGTTCCTGGAGCCCCAGGGGTGGGTGTTGCCTGGGGCCTGGGGCCTGCGTGTCCACTGGCCGCCCTGATCATGCCCCGGCCTCTGTGGACAGCCTGGGAAGGGGCTCTGCTGCCAAGGGGCGACCCGGCCGGGTGGGATCTGCAGGAGGAAGGCCGGCCGGGTCAGCGCACGGGGCAGGTCCAAGGCCCTGCGTCCCCCTGCCCACCGGGGGCGCTCCGGGTCCGGAGGGCGTCCTGGAGGCGGAGCCCGGGCGGGCCGGCTGCGTCTCCGCCCGGGAGCCGCTTGTTGCTGGCTCAGGGCGGGTGACATTACAGACTTATTTGGGATTTAAGGTTTAGTTAAATATGCCCCTCAAAAAAGTTTCCTGACTTTTTTGATACGCTACTTTCGTTATCAGGGTATTAATAAGCCCCGGGATGAGGTGCGGGCCGAGGAAGCTGTCTCTCTGTCAATTACACGGGCCTGGATTTTTGTGCTCATTATTATTCTTGGATGTCCCTAATTTACATCTAAATGTACTGACTAATTTTGATCCAATCATGTCAAAAATGATAGGTAGTGTGTGGGAGGAGATGACAGGCCGACCCGCAGCGATTGCCAGAGTGATCGTCCCTCGGGGCGATGATTTAATGCTCGAGTCAGGCAGAGCTGTCAGAATCCGCGGCCAAATTACGACACGCGGCGCGCTGGGCGCCAGGCGGCTGCACCGGGGCCGCGGGGCGCGCACCTCGCCCTGCCGGGCGCCTGCGGCCCAGCACCCCGGGGCCGGTCCTGGCTGGGCGGGAGGGCGGTCCCTCCGCAGGGGCCGCGTCAACGCCCGTGAGATGCCCCGGAGCCCCAGGGTCTGCTCCAGCGACCCCCCGAAAAAGTCATTTGCATCTTCTTTTGTTTTTGCTCCACAAACTTCAGGTCGGGTGTTTCTGGGGCGGCTGGCTGGCTCCTTCCGCGGAGAGGGACGTCGGCCGTGCGCGCGCGCGCATGCCTGTCTGCACATGCCCGTGCGTGACGCGAGTGCGCACGTGTCTTGGGCACGCACCCGTGTGCGTTTACGTGCATGCACAAGCTTACCTGCAGGGGCTCTGTGTGCTCACGCGTGTATCTCCGTGCATGCATGTGCACACTCATCTTGTGCATGCATCTGGGTGTGTATGCGTGCTCCTGGGTTCATGTGCGTGTGCGCATCTGTGCCTTCTCATGCATGCACACGTGCAGCTGAGTGTCCAGGCATGCGTGCGTGCTTGTGTGCCTGTGAGTGTGAGCAGGGCTGTGCAGACATGCGTGTGCTTGTTTCTCTCTGCACACACGTACACATACGCTGGGTGCGCACGGGGTCAGTGGTCTCACAGTGCCCGCCCCTGCCATTTCCTGCAGACGGCCTCGCCCCCCGGCCAGCTGGGTGCGCAGGCACCTGGGCAGCCTGGCCCTCCCGTGGCTGCCCTTTCCGCGCTTCTGGGAATCCGCCCGTCAAGGCGCACACGCCCCAGGAGGAAATGCTCACTTCTGCACCTGCCGTTTTGCTTCCTCTCCCCGGGAGAGCAGCGCGGCGTGCGCCGAGGGCAGCCTGGGCAGGCGTGGCAGCGAGGGCCGTCTCCAGGCCCCACACGGGCGCGCCGGTCCGGCGGTTGCTCCCCCGCCACTGAACCCCCGGGATGGGCAAATGGCCCGGTCATGGTGGAGCAGAGGCCTGCGAGGGGCTTCCAGAGGCAGACCTGGCTGCAGGAAGGACACGGGAGCTCGGGGTCGCCCAGCACGCATCCCCCACCGATCTGGTTTTGTAGGGTCCGCGTCTCGGGCAGCTTCCTCCGGAGACTCCTTGTGCGGTTTTCCTGTGCCGGCTGCCTCGGGCTCCAGAGGGTGTTGGGCGTAGAGATCACTCCCAGGGAGGCCGATCTACATAATCTTTCGAGGGCAGGGGCAGGGCCGAGGAGGAGGGTCCCTAAATTCCGTCTCTCAGTCCACTTTCTGTGGCTGTGATCAAAGACCTGAGGGCGGCCATCTCTACAGGAAAGAGGTTCTCTCGGCTACACTTCTGCAGGCTCCCGGGCTCGTGCTGCTGCCGTCTGGGCTCTGGTGATGACCTCCTGCCTGACGGCATCGTGGGGAGCAGGTCCAGACAGGAGGCCGGCGTCCCGGGAGGGCCCAGGACCCTCTGTGGCGGGGACCCAGTCCCTCCCGGAGACCAGCGTCCATCCATTCAGGAGGTGCAGCGCTGAGCACCTGCTTTCCTTTGCCCAGGGGTCTCCCCCGAAGGCTGAATGGGCCACGGGGAGGTGGCCCCAGCTCCCTTGGGGACTAGATCCTGTCCCTGGCTCCTCCCTCCCTCTCTCTGCGTCCAGCTGCCCTGAGCTGAGCCGGCTCCTGGCCACGACGCTCTGGCTGGGTCCCGGCCGGCCCTGCAGGGAACCTCAGCAACCAGGAGCCCACCCGGATCTCTCCTCCGCTCGGCTGTTCTTGTCAGGCGTCTGGGTCACCGAGAGGAAGAACTGGCCAGCACAGGTGGCCTCCAGTTGCCGGGCTGGACGGAGAGTCTCCCTGATAAACTCCTGTCCCTGGGGAGACATTCCGGAAGGGTCTCTGGGGAGTAGGGAGAGAGCAGGGGCCACAGTTTGGCCCCATCGGGCGCCAGTACAGCTGAGGGGCGAGTCTGTTCTGAGGACCCAGTGAGGACCGCGGGCTGGGGACAGCTCTGAGCACAGGGTCCAGCCCGTGTCGGGACGTGCTTTCCTGTGCTGAGTCCTCACCAGGTGCTGGTGTGGGAGGTGGGCTCTGGGAGGGGCTGAGCTCATGGGTGCAGCCCAGGAAGGGGACCAGGGTCCTTCTA
Organism: Sciurus carolinensis; assembly: GCF_902686445.1. Taxonomy (NCBI): domain Eukaryota; kingdom Metazoa; phylum Chordata; class Mammalia; order Rodentia; family Sciuridae; genus Sciurus; species Sciurus carolinensis. The sequence goes on from NW_025920340.1 coordinate 63,471, forward strand.
CAGAGACCAGAGAGCCCCCTGCCCGTCCACCCTGTGAGGACCAGGAGCAGCGCCATCTGTGAGCAGGAAGCAGCCTCAGCAGCCCCGAGTCTGCACCGCCTGGACCTGGGCTGCAGCCTGCGGAGCTGAGAGTGGTCAGGGTCTCTGGTTCCTGGTGGGATGCTGGCCGGGGCCTCCCTGGCTCTGGAAGCCCGTGGCCCTGTGGCTGCCCATCCAAGGGGCGACGTCCATCTCTAGAGGCCTCGGCAGGTCTGCAGGTTGGGGCTATAGGACGGTCAGGCCGACGTAGGAGCACTGACCAGGACTCAGCCCTCAGAGCCTGATGCAGGCAGTGGCCACGGCTGCCCACTAGGTCCACCAACGTGGAAGAGGAGGGAGACTCACACGGGACTTGAGCACCGGGGGTGGGAATCTGGGGCCCACCACAGCCCCTACCCCTCGTCCCAACCAGATGTAAAGATCTCGGGCTTGTCCAACGCGGTCGGACCCCTAAGGCTTGGTGGGCTCTGAAGGAGCACCCTTTCCCCCGCTGGTCAGTCCAGTGAGCTCCTGCACACCCCTCAAAGCCCCAGGGCTGGAGCCCAGCTTCAGGCCACGCCTTGCTGCCCTGGGTGTGCTGGGCTCCTGGACACTGCCTTCCAGGCCCTCGGCTTTCCTGCTGTGAACGTCTGAGACTTCCGGGGGCCACAGGGAACCCCATCGACCAAGGGAACGTGGGACCAGATGGGCCACCGCCAAGGACGCGCTGGTAATGCTCACGTGCTCCGCACGCCAGGTCCATGGAGCGGAATGAAGATGACCAGCGCTGGGCTCTAGTGGACGGTTCTATTTCCTATGTTCTGAGATCAGGTCTGGCTCTCTGCAAGATTCCTGTGAATGTCGTTCGCACACCACGCCGTGCGCACTCCCCCCACGACACGCGCACACTCTCAAACCCACTCCAGTCACACACGGATACACCCACACATGTTCACACGCTCGTGTGCACACGGCACGCCCGCATTCGCATGCTCATGTGCACACGGCACGCCCGCACTCACACGCTCCTGTGCACACGGCACGCACATGATTGACATCCGGGAGGGGCAGGCCCGGCTGGGGGTGGGCAGCCAGCCAGGTGAGCTGTGCAGCCGGCAGTGTCTCCAGAGCGCTTGAAACTGCCGTGCGCGTGATGAGCGGGCTGTGAGCGTGCGACGCACGGGCATGGGGCGCGTGGGGCACGTGTGCACAGGCAGCGGCCGCGTGTGTAGTGCCGGGCGTCTGTGAGCCCGCCTCTGCGCAGGCGCGGGGTGGCCCGGCGTCTGCCGTGCGTGGGGGCCACGCACGCACGTCTCTGCCTGGGGACGGGGAGGCCTGGCTCACGCCCTGCTCAGGAGGGAAGGCGGACCTGCAGCCCGCGCTGGCCCCGCTACACCGCCTGGGCCTGGCCAGGCAGCCGCCGGCGGGTCTCCTTCCAGCCGTCCCTGCGCGGCCGCCTCTCAGCCCTCGCTACTGAGCAGAGCCAAGGTCCTGTGGCCACGCGGGATCCCAGAAGCAAGTCCCGGCCCCCCCCCCACGTGCACGCACACGCACGCACACGTGCACGCACACGCACGCACACGTGCACACGCACGCACACGCACACATGCACGTGCACACGCAGACACACACGCACATGCACACGTGCACACGCACGCACACACACGCACACGCACACACACGCACACACACACGCACGCGCACACGCACGTGCACACGCACGCACACGCGCAGCCCTGGTCTGCGGTCCGGGGCGAGTCTGAGGACCAGGCCTGGGTTGCTGATGCCTGGCGGGGTCTGTCCTGCTCTGAAACTCGGCCTCACTGAGTGGAGCTGCCCACCGGGCACCTGGAGGGTGGCCGGCAGGGCAGCCGGGCTGCCAGCGGAGCCTGGTCCTAGGTCGGCGGCCCTGGTCCGGCTCCGGGTCTGGCTCTTCCGTCGGCCCCTGACGCGGAGGGATTTGTGAGGCCGGGTCAGCCTCGTGGCCGCTCCTCATCCTCACGGTCGCTCCTCATCCTCCCACCGCATCTGGGGACTTCCCGGTCTCCATAGGCAGCCGACTCGTGAGCCTCACCAGCATGGCCGCCGTCCACTGCGATGCCCCCTACAGACCTTCAAGGACGTGAGCGACCCCCGGCACCCTGAGGAGCTTCGCCTTCCTGCGCTGAAACGGCCTCCTCAACTCCTCGGGCCGCGCCCTCCGCAGCAGCCAGTCTGCAGCCTTCTCTGTGGTCTGGCTGCCCCAGGGACCTCGGGGAGTGGACCCCACGGGCCCCACTGTGTCTGGCTTCTCTCCCGCAGCAGCAGGTCCTTAAGGCCCGTCCCCGTTGTAGCCGGTGTGCGCAAGTCCTTCCTTTTTCAAGGTCAAATAATATTCCACTGCCTGGGGGGACTCTAATCTGGTCATTCACGAATCTCTTCCGCTTCCTGTTCACCAGGCGCGACTCCCTAGCCCTGCTCACTGGCTCCCTGTCACCGGGGTGCAGGGGAACATTGTGCCCACCTTAGAGCCCTGGGCCCGCCCGGCTCAGCCCCGCTTCCTCTGGAGACGTCTCGCTCCTTTGCGGAGGAGTGAATCTCCCCGGTTGGTCCCTCAGGTTCTCTGAGAGGCATCGACCCCCTGCCTCTGCTCAACCTGCCCGAGCCCCACGTATTGTCTGCCCCAGGTCCCAGGCCTGTGTGGACGGCCCTCCCTCACCCCCCAACACCCCAGCCACTTTCTGCTTTTACGGAATCAACTTCTTAGATGCCGCCTAGGATGAGATCCCGCGGAGCTCATTTTCCCATGCCTGGACAGTTTCCCGTGTGGCCGTGTCCTCCAGTCCCACCCACACGACTGAGTGGCACACTCCATCCTTTTTTCTGGCTGCATAGTATTCCACAGTGCGTGCCCCATTCCTGCATTGGTGGACACGTGCACCTCGGCTCCTCTGAACAGAGCAGCCGCGAGCTGGGCGTGCCGAGGTCTGGCCACAGGCTCGTTGCCGTTCCTTTGCACACGTGCCCCGGAGTGCATGGTGGCGAGTTTTACGGCTGATTTTTCTGAGGAGACTCTCCCGGCCTTCTTTGCTGGGCACAGCCTCTGTCCTCTGCCCTCCACGTCTACACGGAATTACAGACGCGTTTTGCAAAGGACCCGGGCTTGGGGACAGAGGGACGTGCAACCTCAGGGATCCGGGAATGGCAGAGGTGTCCCAGGGACCAGGGAAGACGCAGCCAGTTTAAAATGTCTAGATACACACAATTCACACCCGAGAGTTGTGCCCCGAACCCGGGGGTTCAAAAGGCTTAAAGTGCAGCATCTCACAGCTGGAGTTCTGGAGTCTGAAACGCCCGAGGAAAGGTGCACACTCGTGGGGATGAAACAGCAGAGGTCTATCTCCCCCGTCCTGGAGGGTGGAAGCCCCAGGTCTAGGCGTGAGACCTCTCTGCTGGACTCCCTGGGTCCTCACAGGGTCGTCCCTCTGTGTGCGTCTGTGTCCTCACCTCCTCTTCTACCAGGACCCCAGTCCTGTGGGGTCAGGGCCACCCTGGGGACCTCACTGCCCCTCAGTCACCTCTGTAAAGACCCCTCTCCACACACAGGCATGTCCCAAGGTCCTGGGGTCAGGGCCACCCTGGGGACCTCACTGCCCCTCAGTCACCTCTATAAAGACCCCTCTCCACACACAGGCATGTCCCAAGGTCCTGGGGTCAGGGTCACCCTGGGGCCCTCACTGCTCCTCCGTCACCTCTGTAAAGACCTGTCTCTACACAGAGGCACGTACCAAGGTCCTGGGGCCAGGGCTGCACCGAGACTGTGCAGGTGCACCCTGTGCACAGCTGGACGGGGCCACAGTGCCCTTGTCCACATCCCAGGGCGATGAGAAGCCCCCTCCACGTCAGCTGGCCGGGCTCAGCCGCTTCCCGGCACCTCGGCTCCTGCCTGGTGGAGGTTTTGATGAACTTTAATTACGAGCCGGTTGCGAGCTGCGGGTTCAATTTAAGCTCCATCAAAATTAGCTAAAACCCCGCCGGCTTGATTTATCGCCTGTGCGCGGGCCGGTGTGCGAAGGGGAGGTAATTTCTCCTGAAAGCAGCCCCGGCCGGCGGAACAGGAAGCCAATTAGGAGCCGGCGGATGATAAATGGCCGTTTTAAGCGGCAGTTTACTTAATATCCCCATTAAACGCGGCTCTGTGCATTAATCACCCCCTTCTCCCCCGGACTGGGAGGCGCTTTATTGCTGCTCCAAAGAGCCCGTGTTTCAGTCCAAATCCAATCTCGGGTCTGGAAGGAAAGAGATCTTTTCCAGGGCTGAGCGGCCCGGCTGCCAGGAGCTGTCAAGAGCAATCACCGCACCCAGGCGCGTCCTCACGGGCTCATTGGGGCCGCGCGAGATTGACAGGAGGGAGCGCCACGGGCTGCGTGCGCGTGCGCATGCGCGGGGGCGGGGGCGGGGAGCCTGTGGGCGGAGGGGCGGCTGCGAGGGGGGGTGGGCGACCTCCCCGCGGCCCCCCAGGCGTCCAGCCCCCTGCCCGGCTCCGTTCGGTCAGCTTGGTCTACACAGCATGCATCTGTGCAGCTGTCAGAACCCGGGACTAAATACCAGGGGATGCTGTCCGCGGCCTCCGGCAAGCAGCCTCCCAGGGGAAAGGCCCAGATCTGCAAGACCGGCAGGGGGTCCCCGGGGCGCCGGGTCCGGTGCTCGCTGGGCAACCCCCGCACTGTGTGTGGCTCCCGCTTCCCGGGAAGCAGGCGGGCTGGGTTTCTCCTCCGTCCTCCTTGATTGCAGAGGAGGGATCTGGGGTCTGGAAGGTCTCTGGAGACTGAGGCCGGAGGCCGGGAGGCCGGGCGAGGCCCGGGGAAATGCAGGGGGCCGGGCGTGGGAAAGCCGGGGGTGTTGCCACGAAGGTTCCCGGATGGGACGGGAAGCGGGTGGGAGGCCCCAGGACCCGCAGCCTGCTGCGTGGGTGGTCCAGGCCCGGGCCTTGGCCAGGAGCGCAGGGGATGTTGCCCCAACCTGCTGCGCTTTTGCTGAATGAGAAACTTGGCAGAAGGAGCCGGCGGCCCCCCGCTCCGGTCCGCGGAATTCACTGCCTGGATTAATTCTGTGCTGTAGGCATGTGCGCTTGCACAACCGCACAGCGCGGCCGTCCTGCCTCCTGACCTGCTGTGAGGCGTGGGGACCCCACCAGGACCTGCTCCCTGTCCTCTGCTGTGCTCTGGCCTGACACTGGCCTCCAGAGGCTACTGGGGACCCTGGCTGTGCTACGGAGGAGAGCCAGAGATGCCTCCATTAGCAGAGATGTTCCACGTGACCCAGCGATCCCACTCCTAGGAATGTACCCCCAAGAATTAAAAGCGGGGACTCAACTCGATATGCATACACCCAGGTGCACAGTAGCACTTGCCAAAAAGTGGAAACCACCCAGGTGGACACCGGTGGGTGAAGGCGTAAGTCTGGCTGCGGAGCGAAATATTACACAGCCATGAAAAAGGAAGGAGGCTCTGACAGCTGCCTCCGTGTGGCTGGACCTTGAGGACGTACTGCCCAGTGAGAGAAGCCAGACTAAAGGACGGGTGGGCAGACCCCACCCTGAGGGATCTGCAGAGACACAAAGTCCATTAGAAACCGCCGGGGGCTGGGAGGAGCAGGAGGCGCATCTGCTAATGGCTCTCCTTTTTGGGGTGACCAAAGGGTTGGGGACCTATGGGGGGCGTCCGAGCATCCTGACGTGCTAAACCGCCCTCTCTTCCCCTTGGCACCGGTCAGGCGGTACCATCTCCCCTGGTGACGCGTTTCAACGACGGGTTTCAAGTCGGGCGTCGGTTTCTGACTCTCCGGGGTCGTCCGGGAATGTCCGGCGGGCTCCCACCTGCCCGCCCCGCGGTGCCCGAGCTCGGGGTCCTGGGGGGCGGATGAGCCTGCCGGGGCCCCTCCATCAGCCGCGCCCCACGGGCTCTTGGGAAGCCCCGCACCTGGCGGGTCTGCCGCAGATTCCTGGAGGCGGCCTCCCCGTGGGGCCAGCTGGGGACCCGGCCGGCAGCTTCCCGGCCGGGCAGGAGGAGATCCGCGTCCTGGACTGGTGTGAGTGGCCTGGCGGAGGGGCCCTTTCTCTGAGGGGACGTCATTAACGGCTTTAATTCCCGCAGGCCGCTCACGTCCCGGTCAGCACGGGAGCTGCGCCAGGGCTGGAGACTGCGCAACTGCCCCGCGCCCTGCCACTCTGGAGCCGGAGGAGCGTGCTGGGCGGTTCGGCATCGTGCACAAGAAGGAGGAGCTTGCCCTTGATGTAGAGCGGGGGAGGCCGTGGACTCTGCGGAGGGCGGAGCATTTCCAGGGCCGCTGCGGCTCCAAGGCCCTTTCACGCCTGCAGGAAGGGGCGGGATCTGTGGGAGTGGAATATTACACAGCCATGAAAGAGAAGAAAGCGGCCAGGAGCAACACCAACACAACACCCGCATTAATGACAGAGGACGGTCCCCGCGAGGCTGCCGGAGATTCCTCCCTGCCCCGGAGGCCCAGCAGGACGCTGTGTGCAACCCAGCCCTTTATCCAAGCTGGTGCCCGAGAACGCAGCGTCCGGGACATGCCGACGGGCAGCTGCAGTGGCTCAGGGGAGGCCAGCCTCTAGCCCGTAGAGGCGCCCGCCGACTTCTTGAGCTCCCATTTAGACAACGGGTATCGCGGGAATTGAAAAATAGTAACCCTGAAACAAAAACCAGCCGCCTGGCAGTCATTACGCTTCTTCTTATTTCAATATATTTTTTCCTTCGTCAAATATAAAAATAATCACGGTCAATCCTTCTAGGCTCGTGCGTGTCCTCTCTCTCTCCGGCCTCCGTCTCCTGCAGCGGTTTGCAAGGTGAGTTGGACGGGTTTGGTGCAGGTGGCCTTAAACCCAGGTGGTTAAAACGTCAGGTGTGGTCCCGCTCATCTTCCTAGGGGCTTGGGAGGCTGAAGCAGGAGGATGGAGAGGAGGATGGAGGACAGATGCATCCCGGCTGGCTGGGTGGGAGCAGAGTCTGGAAATTCCCTGCTGGGCCGTCCAGCCCCGGGACCCAGTGGGGACCCAGCAGAAAGAGAAAGGGCACGTCTGCTGCCCTGTGGCCTGGACCTCGGGAAAGGGAGCCCGGCCGGGTGGACGTGCCCGGCCTCTGCAAGGTGCAGGTGGTGTGTGCAGGGGCCATGGCCGGGTGGGGCCGGAGTGCCCGTGGCCACCCAGTGGACGGGGCTGGACTGCCGGGAGGCTCTCGTGAGGGACAGGCGGGCACCAGGGAGGACCTGAGGGCTAGTCCGACACGAGAGGCCTCCCCCTTCCTAGCCCCCTGGCCCTGCCGGGTTGGAGCAGGAGCTGCGTCACCAAGGGTGCACGGCAGGCTTCGTCCTGGGCAGCGGTCAGCACACTCCAGGTGGACAGTGCTCAGCACGCTCCAGGTGGACGGTGGTCAGCACGCTCCAGGTGGACGGTGGTCAGCACGCTCCAGGTGGACGGCGGTCAGCACGCTCCAGGTGGACAGTGCTCAGCACGCTCCAGGTGGACGGCAGTCAGCACGCTCCAGGTGGACGGTGGTCAGCACGCTCCAGGTGGACGGCGGTCAGCACGCTCCAGGTGGACAGTGCTCAGCACACTCCAGGTGGACAGCGGTCAGCACGCTCCAGGTGGACAGTGCTCAGCACACTCCAGGTGGACAGCGGTCAGCACGCTCCAGGTGGACGGTGGTCAGCACACGCCAGGTGGACGGTGGTCAGCACGCTGCAGGTGGACGGCGGTCAGCATGCTGTGTACAGTGGTCAGCACGCTCCAGGTGGACAGTGGTCAGCACACGCCAGGTGGACAGCGGTCAGCATGCTGTGTACAGTGGTCAGCATGCTCCAGGTGGACGGTGGTCAGCACGCTCCAGGTGTACAGTGGTCAGCACACTCCAGGTGGACGGTGGTCAGCACGCTCCAGGTGGACAGTGGTCAGCACACGCCAGGTGGATGGTGGTTGGCACGCTCCAGGTGGACGGCCATCAGCGTTCTCCAGGTGGACGGCAGTCGGCACACTCAGAATGCTCTGCATGGAGGCTGGCCAGTGGCAGTGTGCTCTGGGAGGACAGCGGTCAGTGGTCAGGATGCTGTCCATGCAGGACTGCAGTCCCCTGCTCTCCATGGACAGTGGAGGGCCGCGCGGTCCCAGCGCCCTGTGGCCCTCCGCTGGGTCCGCCCGCTGCTGGGGAAATCACCCTCGGGTTGCGTTATTTAAGCGGCGGTCACTAGGCCGCGGTCACTAGGCCCGCGCTCTGTGGGAGGCGTAAGGCAGCCGCTCGCCCGGCTCTGGAAGTGCGCTCACCGTATCGGATGGTGAGTTCAGATCCCGGAAGTTCGCGTGGTGCGCGGAGAAGGACCCGGAGCCAGGGGTGGCCGGCTGGTTGAGGGACATCCCGGGGGTCCGCACAAGGTGGTAGAAGTTGCATTTCCTGGTTCTGGGAATTCCCGGGGGTCTGGACAGGGGCCCACCGGACCTCACCAGAGCCAGTGCCAGCCAGGGGTGTGCACGCCTGTCATCCCAGCGGCTTGGGAGGTTGAGGCAGGAGGATCGCAAGTTGAGGCCAGTCTCAGCAACTCAGCGAAACCCTGTCTTTAAATAAAAAATGAAAACGGCTGGGTATGTGGCTCTGGTTAAGGGCCCCTGGTCCCGTCCAGTACGGGCGTCTCTCCTCCCCTTCGTCGTCTGAAGGACGAGGGCCGTTACCTGGATGTCTGCGCCCCTGTCCTCCCGTGGAGGTTCAAAGCGGCGGGCGCTTCCCAGCAGGTGAAGCAGAATCCAGAGGCCTCGGGACGGATGCGCCTCTCGCGCATCTCCGGGGCGTCTCGAAGGCGCACCTGGGGCCCCAGGTGCCTCAGGGGTCAGGTACCTGTCCCAGGTCTGAGGACAGCCTCACTGGAGAGAAGCGGAGCTGCGCCCACATCCAGGTCTTGCTAAAAGTCAAGCTCCAGGGTGCGAATCCTCCCCGGGCCCTGCGGACGCCCCTCGTACCTCACCACGCGCACCGGGCTGCGCGCTCGGATTCGCCTCACGTGGCTGCGTAGCTGGGGAAACGCGCGCCGGCGCCATGCGTGGGGGTCCTGCGGCCGGGGTCCTGCGGGGGCGTCCTGGGCTCTCCCCTTCCAGGGCCGAGCTGTCAATCACCCTGCGCAGCGATCTGGAAGATTTTCCCTCACACCTCACCCGGCCGTTGGCCAGCTTGGGTTCCGTGGACGGGGTCTTCTTTGGCCGGGCTGGGGTCTCTCTGCAGCAACCAGGGCGGCTCCTGCTCCACCTCTCCCTGCCGGAAAGGTCTCTCTCTCTCTCTCTAAATATCCAGGATCGAACCCAGGGGCGCTTAACGCCTGAGCCACATCCTCAGCCCTTTCGCTTTTTTATTTAGAGACAGGGTCTCGCTAAATTGCTTAGGGCCTCGCTCCATAGGTGAGGCTGGCTTTGAACTCGCGATCCTCCTGCCTCGGCTCCTGAGTTGCATCCTCATTTATTAAAGCTGCAACTATCTTGTGGCTAGGAGAGCGAGATAAATGGGTTTTATCGACGCTGACCACAGGCTGGCCTTGTCCCGTATTCCTGGTTTATGACCTGGTGGCCATCAGCCAGGATTCGGCGGCTCTTCCCTGAGTGGCCACGATGCCCACGTCAGGAGCTTCCTTAAAGCTACCTCCCGGGAGGGCAGGATATCGGGGCATCGGTCAGCCGGCGTGTTCTAGTGGAACTCCATCGCCCACGGGTGGACGGCTCTGATGACCAGCGAGGGCCTTAGCAGGTCTGTGTCCCGGGACGTTGGGACTCAGTGTCCCTCGGTTTCCTGCAGCCTGGGGTGACCCGGGACTTTCTGAGAAGCGTCGCCCTTCCCAGGGGGAAAGGGAGACCCCTCCTTTGCTTTAGGGGCGGATCCCTGACTTTACTCCCCATTTTAAAGAGGCACACGCGCAACTCGCCCCCGGGACCTTTCCGGTGGCAGCGTCCCGGGGGCCTTGGCCAGGTGCCTGGCAGGGCACTGACCACCGTGCATCCCGGACCTAGCCGCCTTCCTGCGCCGCAGCCCTGCCTGTCCACGCAGGCCCCGCCCCCGGCCCCGCCCCCGGCCCCGCCCCCGCCCCCACCACGCCCCGTCCCGGCCCCGCCCCCAGCCCCGCCCCGTCCCGGCCCCGCCCCCGGCCGCCCTGTCAGTCTCCCTGGAGGCGAGGCCCTAGGCTATCCTGGAAGGACGCTCCTGCCTTCCCGGGTCCCTTCTGGAGGAGGCTGTGTTTCCTGAGGCCGGGCGTCTGCAAACCCGGAGGCTGGGCTTCCAGAGCTTGGCCGGGTCCAAGTCCCCTTCAGTCCCGAAGGCAGTTTGAAACCGCAGAGGCCCCTCGCCCTGGTGGCTCTTTGCTCCGGGCCCTGTGGCCTCCGGGTTGATGCGCACAGTCAGACTCAGGGAGCTGCCCGCCGGCCATGGGTCTGCGCCTGGACATTAAATGGGACCCAGCAGAGCCCAGAGAATCAGCCTGCAGACAGCACCGCAGCCCCGACGGGAGGGCGAGATCCCGGGGATCCGGGGCAGGTGCAGAGCCGCAGCTGGACGGGGCAGGAGACCCGCTCTGCCCTCCCTGGAAGGAGCCACCTGCCCAGACGCAGCCCGGGAGCTTGGCTGGGAGTGGGATGGACCCTGTGCACGTGGCCCGGGCCCTGCCGCTCTCTCCACGTGTGCGTGCCGGTCAGCGCTGCCTGGGAAACCTGCAGCCTGGGGCCTCCACACTGCCCCGTCCGTCATCCGGGGCCTGCAGGCCGCCAGGCCAGGTGGAGCTTCCCCGGGCCTCTGCAGCGGGCTCGGGAGCCACAGGCAGGGTCAGGGGGCTGCGCTCTCCACCACAGGGTCAGCTGGGGAAGGGTCTGCTTGCAGGCCTGCTCAGGGTGTGGACAGGAATGAGCAGGAAACGGAATTGCCCAGCGGGCTGAGCCAGAGGGGAGCCGGTCTCAGGGGCTGGCTTTGCATGGAGCAGGCAGAGTCCACTGCAGCGGGCTTGGCCAACAGACCTGGGTGGACTCACTGTCCTGGAGGCTGGGGGATGCAGGTCCAGGCGTGGGCAGGGCTGGCTCCTCCCCAGGCCTCGCTCCTGGACTTGCAGACGCCGTCTTCTCCCTGGGTCCTCACGGGGTCGTCCCTCTGTGTGCGTCTGTGTCCTCACCTCCTCTTCTACCAGGACCCCAGTCCTGTGGGGTCAGGGCCACCCTGGGGACCTCACTGCCCCTCAGTCACCTCTGTAACGACCCCTCTCCACACACAGGCACGTCCCAAGGTCCTGGGGTCAGGGTGCAGCAGACACATTGGGGGAGGGGAGACAATCCAGCCCATAATAACCCTAGACCAGGTTCTTATATGGACACAGGGTCTCTGCAGAGGCAGTGAGTGCAGGACCCTGAGAGGAACTCCTCCTGGTCAGGGTGGCCCTGAGGCCATGGCCGTGTCCTCACAAGAGACAGAAGAGGAGACACAGACACAGAGGAGGAGCCACGTGGAGACGGAGGCAGAGGCTGGAGGGCTGGGGCCACCAGCCCAGGGCCACCTGGAGCCCAGGAGCTGGAGAGGCAGGAAGGAGCCTCCTGGAGCCTGTGGAGAGGCTCAGCCTCTGGTCCCAGCCTCCACCCTCCAGGGTGGGGACAGCACTGGTCTGTGGGCTCTGTGCCCCTGGTTGGCGACCAGGACACTCCTACACGTTCTTGCTGAACAGGACGTTGGTCCTGGAGGTCCCCGAGGATTCCAGGACAGGAGTGGCCTGGCCTCTGGTTCCCGCCTGCTCTGGGTCTCGCGGCCAGGCCTGCGGGCAGGGTCCGGGGTCCAGCCTGGCCCGGCACCTCCGTCTTCCCGGGATCCCTGCTCCTCTCCGGAAGGTGTTTCTTGAGTGACAGGCTGGTCCGTCCCTGCAGAGCCTCACCCCTGCTGGCTGAGCCTAGGGGACTTGGTGTCCAGCCTGGACGAGGTCAGCGTGAGACCTCCTGAGCCTCCTGAGCTGTTGCAGGGAATGCCCTCCCTCAGGATCACGTCCCCGTCCAGCTGAGCTGCAGGTCTTCCGGGCACACGGGGGGCCCCACTGCCCTGGCTCCTGGCCGCCCGGGTTGCTGGCTCCTGGCCGCCGGGTCCTGCCTTCATCCTCTCCTGAGAGGAGAAACGCAGAGCCGGAGGCCGGAGAGCAGCCTCGTTGGCTGCGGAGCCCCTTCCTCCCCTGAGATGCCTCCCAGCCCCTGGACAGCCGGGCAGGTCCTGCCCAGCCCCCCATTTCCAGCAGGATCCTGGGAGGGGCCGCCAGCCCCTCCTCTCGTTCTCGTGACTCGGGCTAAACGGAGGCGCCCGTGGAGGAACCGTGTGCCGCTGAACCGCGGAAGCCAGGCTGGTTGCTCTGGGTGCTTCCGGGGGAGCCTGTGATCTCGGTGAGAAAACTGTGGAATGAAGTCCTTTCCGGGAGCCTCTTCCCAGCCGCAGCCTCGGGGGCGTCTGTGCGCCATCCTGAGGCGGTGGCTTCCCCGGGCGGAGCTGGCAACCGCGCCCGGCGGCTGCGTTTCCCTGAGCGGCTGGCGGTGGAAGGGGATTTCTGTGCCCCTGGTTTGTTGCTGTTGCTGTCACTAAACACCAGAGCCCAGAGGCTTAGGAAGGAAAAAGGTTTGCTCCTCAGAGTGGAGAGGCAGAGCCTTCCCAGGCCGATGGGCGGGTGCACCAAGAGACCCCAGGGGGACGTCCCCAGAAGTCCCCGGCTGTCCTGCATTCAGGCTGGGCTGAGGCTCCAGGGCACAGAGCCCAGGACTGGCCCAAAGCCACCCCGCTTTCCACGGGGCCCTGCCGAGGTTCGGGGCCTGCAGACGGGACCACGGGGCCAGGCCCGCCTCGGACACCACAGCCACCCTGCACCTGCCCCTGAGATGCGGCACCAGAGTCTGGCGGGAATTCTGTCCCTGGTGACGGGGGTGGGGGCAGGCCTGCCTCAGTTTCCCCTTCTGCACAGAGGGGCTGAGGGCGGTGCCTTCCTCCTGGGGGTCACGGGCATGGCCCTGGGGTTTGGGGCAGGTCACCCTAATATACACCAGGCTGGGGATTCCAAGGGAACTCGAAGCCAGAGGTTCCTCGGTCACCAGGTCCCCACCCGGGAAGGAGCCTCTGACCTGGTCACCAAGTCACACCCGGGAAGGAGCCTCTGCCTGGTCACCAGGTCACACCTGGGAAGGACCCTCTGGCCTCCCCTGGGGCAGGTCACACCTGGGAAGGAGCCTCTGCCTGGTCACCAGGTCACACCTGAGAAGGAGCCTCTGCCTGGTCACCAGGTCACACCTGGGAAGGACCCTCTGGCCTCCCCTGGGGCAGGTCACACCTGGGAAGGAGCCTCTGCCTGGTCACCAGGTCACACCTGGGAAGGACCCTCTCACCTCCCCTGGGGCAGGTCACACCTGGGAAGGACCCTCTGGCCTCCCCTGGGGCAGGTCACACCTGGGAAGGACCCTCTGGCCTCCCCTGGGGCAGGTCACACCTGGGAAGGACCCTCTGGCCTCCCCTGGGGCAGGTCACACCTGGGAAGGACCCTCTGGCCTCCCCTGGGGCAGGTCACACCTGGGAAGGACCCTCTGGCCTCCCCTGGGGCAGGTCACACCTGGGAAGGACCCTCTGGCCTCCCCTGGGGCAGGTCACACCTGGGAAGGACCCTCTGGCCTCTCCTGGGGCAGGTCACACCTGGGAAGGACCTTCTGGCCTCCCCTGGGGCAGGTCACACCTGGGAAGGACCCTCTCACCTCCCCTGGGGCAGGTCACACCTGGGAAGGACCCTCTCACCTCCCCTGGGGCAGGTCACACCTGGGAAGGACCCTCTGGCCTCCCCTGGGGCAGGTCACACCTGGGAAGGACCCTCTCACCTCCCCTGGGGCAGGTCACACCTGGGAAGGACCCTCTCACCTCCCCTGGGGCAGGTCACACCTGGGAAGGACCCTCTCACCTCCCCTGGGGCAGGTCACACCTGGGAAGGACCCTCTGGCCTCCCCTGGGTAGGTCACACCTGGGAAGGACCCTCTCACCTCCCCTGGGGCAGGTCACACCTGGGAAGGACCCTCTCACCTCCCCTGGGGCAGGTCACACCTGGGAAGGACCCTCTCAACTCCCCTGGGGCAGGTCACACCTGGGAAGGACCCTCTCAACTCCCCTGGGGCAGGTCACACCTGGGAAGGACCTTCTGGCCTCCCCTGGGGCAGGTCACACCTGGGAAGGACCCTCTGGCCTCCCCTGGGGCAGGTCACACCTGGGAAGGACCCTCTCACCTCCCCTGGGGCAGGTCACACCTGGGAAGGACCCTCTCAACTCCCCTGGGGCAGGTCACACCTGGGAAGGACCCTCTCAACTCCCCTGGGGCAGGTCACACCTGGGAAGGACCCTCTCAACTCCCCTGGGGCAGGTCACACCTGGGAAGGACCCTCTCACCTCCCCTGGGGCAGGTCACACCTGGGAAGGACCCTCTCGCCTCCCCTGGGGCAGGTCACACCTGGGAAGGACCCTCTGGCCTCCCCTGGGTAGGTCACACCTGGGAAGGACCCTCTGGCCTCCCCTGGGGCAGGTCACACCTGGGAAGGACCCTCTGGCCTCCCCTGGAGAGGCCATGAGAACCTCCTGGACAGGGGCCTCCCTGCACCTGGAGGAAGGAGCCTCCTTCTCTCCGAGGACACAGAGGACTCTGAGCCCAGCTGCTGAGCCCCGGCTGCACCCACGAGGGCTGACCCTCTGCCCACTCTGCTCGGCTGCCCAGGTCTTCGCCCGCTGAGCGTGGCCTCCGCCTTGGTGTCCTGCTCTGCAGACTCTGGTCTTGTGCAAAACCTGCACTAAGTGCACGGCTTTCCTCTGGTCCATCCGTCTGGCCAGTGTCCTCTCCAGACCCAGCCAGGGACCTTCAGAGGACGGAGAAAAAGTCCTCCCCGCCTCCCGTAGGTGAGGAGTGGACCAGGTTAGGATGGACCAGTCAAGGGTGGACCCGCATTAACTGTGGACCCTTGTCCAGCGTGAAGCCCTGGGCAGTCCAGCACCGAGGCTGGCGGCCATCCTCTGGTGTCCCCTGGTGGGCACAAGTGCAGGGCGCTCCTGGCCTGGGGTCTTGGAAAGGGCTCCTGGCCCCAGGGTGGGCGCTGGTGGGGACCCCGTGCTCAGCGCAGGACGTGGGGCTGACCCTGCTGCCGTCCACTGCCTGACCTGCCAGCTGCTGTGCAGGAGGGACCTTCTGCAGTTCCTCCAGGGCCAGGCAGCACTTGCAGATTGGCCCCAGGAGGTCCCTCCACAGGCCAGCAGCTGCGGAAACTGCCGGAAACCAGACACCAGGGCTCGGGGTCGGGTTGCCTGAGTGCGGAGGCAGGGAGGCCCCTTAACCCTGTCACTGCCAGATGCCGGCGGTGGCTGCTTCTCAGGGAGGTCGGGAGGTAGCTGCAGGACCCGGGCCCTGGAGGTCCAGACAGGGATGGACGTTAGGGTGGCCGTGCACGCGTGGGAAGCTGGGGCCCCCACAGAGCCTGACCCCACTCTGCAGCCCCGCTGGCTGGAGGCAGCTCGGCTCTGGGGGCAGGAGCCCCGTTTTCCTGATGCATGGACAGCAGAGCTGGTGCTGGGCTCCCGACAGGCCTGGTGACCCTGGGGACCCCGTCCCTCAGGGGTACAGCAGCCACTGCCAACGGGAGCCCCGCTTCAGGGGGAGCCGTGGGGAGCTGACACCGGAATCCAGGGTGGCCTAGGAGCCCCTGGGGCGGCCGCGACCACTTCCCCCCGGGGTCTTAAGTCAAGGGAAGAGTATCTGCTCCCAGCCCTGCAGGGTGGACGCTGAGGCCAGGGTCCAGGGCTGAGCCCTCCACGGGCTCCAGGAGGCTCCTTCCTGCCTCTCCAGCTCCTGGGCTCCAGGTGGCCCTGGGCTGGTGGCCCCAGCCCTCCAGCCTCTGCCTCCGTCTCCACGTGGCTCCTCCTCTGTGTCTGTGTCTCCTCTTCTGTCTCTTGTGAGGACACGGCCATGGCCTCAGGGCCACCCTGACCAGGAGGGGCTCCTCTCAGGGTCCTGCACTCACTGCCTCTGCAGAGACCCCATGTCCACACCAGGTCCCCTGCACAGGTTCTGGGTCAAGATGTGGACAGGACCAGCCTCTTCCCATGGTGTCCAGCTGCCTCCACAGACTCAGGGAGGCTCCTTCCTGCCTCTCCAGCTCCTGGGCTCCAGGCGGCCCTGGGCTGGTGGCCCCAGCCCTCCAGCCTCTGCCTCCGTCTCCACGTGGCTCCTCCTCTGTGTCTGTGTCTCCTCTTCTGTCTCTTGTGAGGACACGGCCATGACCCTGACCAGGAGGAGCTCCTCTCAGGGTCCTGCACGAGGACCTGTTCCTGGATCGGGGCATCAGGACTGGGCATCGTTTGGGGGGTCCCTGCTCAGTGCACTGCGGCTACGCCCAGTTCCTCTGGAGACTAGGGCTGGGGCACAGGAGTTCCATGTTCTTAAACACTATTTTCAACGCTCTTGTGTGAACAGCCGTTAACGTGAGAGTCTCCTCTGTGCACTCGAGGGCAGCTGCTGAATGGCTGGCTGTGGGAACCTCGTCTTACAGCAGATCTGCAGGGTTTACCTGCCTTGCAAAAGTGAGAATTTACAACCGTTGAGCCATGACCTCTGCTCTCCTCCTCCCCACCACTCACCATTGTCTTCTGTGTCTATAAATCTGATGACTCTAGGGACCCCATCGGACAGCATCCGTCCATCTGTGCTGCTCAACCTGCTGAGCACAATGCCATCCAGCTGCATCCAGGCGGGAGCAGGTATCAGAATCCCACTCCTTTTCATGACTGAGTAATATTCCACCACCTGGCTAGACCTACTTTGTTTCTTACTCTTTAAAATGTGACTTATTTTTAATTGACACCTGGTGACCGGGCATGATACAATGTGACATTCTGATTCACATTTTTTGATGTGTCAGGATCAAACAGGGCCCTTAGCGCTTCCCTCTGCCCCGATCTGCTCCAGACCTGCATCTTCCCCGCTCACCCCTTGGCATTTGGTTCTGAAGGCCACCGAGGCTGCTCTGTTTGATCTGCGGCTGGGTCGGTCGCCTCATCTTTACCCTGTTTCTCATTACTTCCCGGGTCGCTCTTCATTTCTGAGTTCGCCCTTCTGTGCTGAAACTTTATCTCTTTCTCCAAATGTCACTGGGTGACAAGGTCCCGGTGAGCAAGCGCCCTGTCCTCCCGGCTTCGACGGGGAGAAGCGAGGACCCAGGTGGACGCGGGCCGGCCATCTCCTCCCGTTTCCTTCAGATGACATCAGGATGCACTCTGATTACAGGGCCCCCGATTCCCGCGAATAATCATTAGCGATGACGAATGGCCGGTTTCCTGGAGGTTCCCGGTGGGGAATGTGCAGCCTCAGGTCCTCTTTCCCGCTCTGATTTTCCTCTGGTTTTTGTTTCCTTTACCTCCCGCCCGGGGCGTGCGATTAACAGGGGATTTCTTCCTTCCTCGCCCAGTGATTGCGACTTTAAAAAAAAGTTAGAAAGGGGAAAAATAGATGCAGAAATGAGCCTGGTGGATAATTGCTCAGCTCTGTGAGATTTCACCACCTGGACCCGGCACTTCACCCCGCCGGCGAGGAAGTTCAAGCCCGCCCCTCCTGGGGAGCGCTCAGCCTCCGCGCAGGGACGGGCCTCCCGGTCTGCAAGGCTCCCAGGCGGAGGCTCAGGGCTGGACGTGCGTCCGTCGGTCCTTCTGCACTGACCCCCATCCCACCCCGCTCCATTCTGCTCCCGGGGACGCGGGCTTGCTTCCAGTTTGCGGGCAGGACGTGCATCCGGGTTGTCCCGAAAGCCCTATAGGGTATGGAAGGCCCGGTCCCAGGGCAGCTCCGGGATGTGAGTGAAAGCGAGTGTATTTTTTTAGTCGGGGGGACTCTGTAGGTTGCGTGGGCAGCTGCATAGACACGTCAGGGTCAGGGGAGCGGCTAGCGCAAGCTGTGCCTCCCAAGGACCCTCTGGCCGCTGGACACTGTTGGGACGAAACATGCAGTTTCTCCCCTGCAACCCTCAGGAGCTCAGTTGGCGCAGATCCTGGATGTACAGTGATAAGAGAGAAGCGGCTGGAGGTTCCGAGCGTGGATAGGTCGCACGCACCCGGGAGGCGCGGGGAAGGAGGAATTCCCAAGGGGCGGCTTTGAATTCCCGCACCCTCGGCCTCTGCCACGGAGGACAGTGGGTGTTTGGAGAGGCGGGAAGACACAGGCCGAGGGCTGCGCGTCCCGTGGAGGAGCCTCGTGGAGGAGCGGATGACCCGGGAGCAGCTGGACCCTGCGGGCCCCGCGGACGCATCTGCAGCCAGGAGGGTCGGAAGCCGCCCGCAGGGTGAGCCTCGCTCCAGGCGGGACAGGAGCGGAGGCCTCTCGTCCTGGTAACTCCACGTCCTGCTTCTGAGCAAACAGAGGCCTTCCCGGACCCCTGGTCTTCGTCTCCTTGAGCTCGGGGATGCTTCAGGTGTCGGGGGGCGGCCCCGCGGGTCTCCCGTGGGGTTTCCAAAAGCGGTCGCAAGAGATGCTGGTCTTCCGAGCGCATGCCCCGTGTCTGGGGGATCAGGAGGCACTCGACTCTGAGTCTCGACTTAGTATATTTCCGGCTGTGGTGGTTGAGCGACGGACGGGAAGGACTCTTTAACCGAGAGGAGGGATATTCAGGGCGCAGGGCGCAGGCGCGACACCCCGCTCCCGGAGGCCTCGAGGAAACGGAGGCAGCCTCGGCGCAGAGCCTCGCTGGACGGAGGCTGCCTCTGTTTCCTCGAGGCCTCCGAGGAACGGGTCCGGGTCCGTCCTACACCAGGAGGAACTCCTCCTGCGGCTCCTGACGGGCCACGCGCGTGGAGAGGGGCCGACAGGCTGTTATTAATAATACCGAGGCCGCTTTCCCGGGCCGTGCGTCACTGTCAGCCTCGAAGATTCAGCTCGCGGTTTTCTGCAGCCGGGTCTCCAGGCCGGTGGAAACGCAAGGCGGGCCGCAGACGGACAGCGGCCGAGATGCAGCCGGACACCGCGAACCTGCTTCTAAAATTTAATTTTTTCTTTCTTCTTTTTTGTCTTTTTAGGAGGTTCGGGGACAAAACTTTTCAGAAATGACGAGGCGGATGCAATATCGGGCTTGGCGACAGCCGGCGACATTATGGGTTTTATTTCAGGCCGGTAGTGAGAGCGGTTCTGTTGGGTCTTCTAGGCGGTGTTAGGAGGGGGGTCGGGCGGCGGGCGCGCGGGACCGTCCGGCCCCTGGACCAGGGCAGCACCCAGCCGTCCCCTGCCGCGGAGGACAGCCCGCCTCCAGGAGCCGGTGGCTGGCCGCCCAGGGGCCTTGCGAAGGGACCGGTGAGCGTCCGGCAGACCCTGGCTGGGACTTCCGACTGGGACTCCTGCCTGGGACTCCCTGCTGGGACTCCCGGCTGGGACTCCTGGCTGGGACTCCTGGCTGGGACTCCTGGCCACTGCCGGCATCCTGATGCGCCTGCACAAGGTGGCCACGCACACGCCCGTCGCCCGGCGGTGGCCCTGATTTGTGTGCAAGGCTGCAGTCCTGGGGAGCCTCCACCGAGCCACACCCCGGCCCTTTTTATTGTTTATTTAGACACAGGGTCTTGCCAGTTGCTCAGGGCCTCGCTTAGTTGTTGAGGCTGGCCTCCAACTGGTGATCCTCCGGCCTCAGCCTCCCAAGCCACTGGGATTTCAAGGCAGCACCATTGTGCTGGACTGGACTTGGCATTTTCCACGTGACTCTTGTGTAAATGCAATCACACCCTCGCTTCCGTTTTCTGCACAATGCCTTCTAAATGCCGAGGGCTTGCTTTTTGATCATTGTGTGTGTGTGTTTGTGTGTATGAGCATATGCACACAAACGTGTGACACACACATCTATGCACACGTGTGTACATAAACTCGGATGGATACGTGGCACACCTACACAAGTACAGGAGGAGGAGGAGGAGGAGGAGGAGGAGGAGGAGGAGGAGAAGCAGGAGGAGGAGGAGGAGGAGGAGGAGGAGGAGGAGGAAGAGGAGGAGGAGGAGGAAGAGGAGGAGGAGGAGGAGGAGGAGGAGGAGGAGGAGGAGGACGAGGAGGAGGAGGAGGAGGAAGAGGAGGAGAAGGAGAAGGAGGAGGAAGAGGAGGAGAAGCAGGAGGAGGAGGAGGAGGAGGAAGAGGAGGAGGAGGAGGAGGAGGAGGAGGAGGAGGAGGAGGAGGAGGAGGAACAGGAGGAACAGGAGGTGGAGGAGGAGGAGGAGGTGGAGGAGGAGGAGGAGGAGAAGGAGAAGGAGGAGGAAAAGGAGGAGAAGCAGGAGGAGGAGGAGGAGGAGGAGGAAGAGGAGGAGGAAGAGGAGGAGGAAGAGCAGGAGGAGAAGGAGGAGGAGGAACAGGAGGAACAGGAGGTGGAGGAGGAGGAGGAGGAGGAGGAGGAGGAGGACGAGGAGGACGAGGAGGAGGAGGAGGAGGAGGAGAAGGAGGAGGAGGAGGAGGAGGAGGAAGAGGAGGAGAAGGAGGAGGAGGAAGAGGAGGAGGAGGAAGAGGAGGAGGAGGAGGAGGAGGAGAAGGAGGAGGAGGAGGAGGAGGAGGAAGAGGAGGAGGAAGAGGAGGAGGAAGAGGAGGAGGAGGAAGAGGAGGAGGAGGACGAGGAGGAGGAGAAGGAGAAGGAGGAGGAGGAGGAGGAGGAAGAGGAGGAGGAAGAGGAGGAGGAAAAGGAGGAGGAGGAAGAGGAGGAGGAGGAAGAGGAGGAAGAGGAGGAGGAGGAGGAGGAGATGGAGGAGGAGCAGGAGGAGGAGGAGAAGGAGGAGGAGGAGGAGGAGGAGATGGAGGAGGAGCAGGAGGAGGAGGAGAAGGAGGAGGAGGAGGAGGAGGAGATGGAGGAGGAGGACGAGATGGAGGAGGAGGAGGAGGACGAGGAGGACGAGATGGAGGACGAGGAGGAGGACGAGGAGGACGAGGAGGAGGACGAGGAGGAGGAGGAGGACGAGGAGGAGGAGGAGGAGGAGGAGGAAGAGGAGGAGGAGGAGGAGGAGCAGGAGAAGAGAGGAGAGGAGAGAGAAGAAGGGAGAAGGGAGGCTGGGACATGCAGTAGCCAAGGACCTGCTCTTTCATCCCCTCCCCCCATGTCCTCCAGCCTCCACGTGTCCACTCAGCTGCGAGCCCCTGAATGGATCCACCCACTGATGGGGCTGGTCACCTCCCAAAGCCCCCCTGTGGACATCGTGCTTTAGGGATCCAGCTGTCCACACGCTCCTGATCCACCCATTGGTTTTTCCCCCTCCGCCTGGATATTTGGGGCAGGGATGGCGAGACGGAGCTCAGCGCTTAAACACACGGTAGGTCGCTTGTCAAAACGTGCTCCTACCACCAAATGTGACGCTGTCAGCGAAGTCACGCCATGGATGGTGTCGAGTTCCGTGTTTAAAAGCCTGCGGGTTCAGCGGGCTTTGGACCAGGCCCCTGATTTTTGGACTGGAACCCTTGATTTTCAGTTGCAAGCATTTTCTTTTTCATGCTTATAGCAAAGGATTTTCATGACAAAGTAATATAAGGAAACTTTAAAGCTTTCAGTGAGTGGCAAGTCATTCTTATTGATTTCCAAGTGCTGTTTACATATTCAGGACCCAATGTCTTCTCTCACTCTAGTTGAGCACCTCTAATCTGACGATTCAACATTTTAAACATTTTCGAATGCTGACCTAATGCCTCAGTGGAAGGTTCTGCCCCTGACCCCACGTAGTGCAGACTCAGTAAAAATAACGTCTACGATGACCTTCCGGCAGTGCATAGGGGCACATGGGAAACAAAAAGGGATTTGGTGCTTGGATTTGGGTCCATCCCCAAGATCTCTTATGACACATATGCAAATGTTCCAAAATCTGAAAACAAAACAAAGCAAAACAACAAAAACCAGAAATCCCAAAGACTTGTGATTCCAACCATGTCAGGTAAGGGAGACGGAACCCTAGCAGCAGATTTTGGAAACATTGTTCCACTTCTTCGATGCCGCTTTAGCGTTGCTCGTGATTTTTAGACAAAGCGTTAACTTGGCACGTTCCCAAATTGATCAGGCTTTGATTTCTTCTTTTACTTTTATTCCTGAAAAATCCTTCAAACGGTAGAGAGGTAACATGCATCGGTATTTTTACCTAAGCCCGATGATTTAGTTTTTATATGTAGCACTTTTTTTGGTATTAGGGACTGAATCCAGGGTCATTTATCATTGAGCCACATCCCCATCTCTTTTATTTTTATTTAATTTAAAAAAAAAATTGAAGTAGGGTCTCACTAAGTTGCTGAGGCTGACCTCTAATTTTCAATCCTCCTGTCTCGGCCTCCCAAGTCTCTGGGATGACAGGCATGAGCCACCGTGCCTGGTTTATAGTTAACCTTTTAATGTACCTGGAATTTATTTCCAATTTCACTTTTGACTGATACTTTCTTTCTCTGTTCACTTTTTTTTGGGGGATGGGTACCAGGGATCGAACTCAGGGGCACTCGCCCCCTCAGCCACCTCCCCGGCCCTATTTTGTATTTTATTTAGAGTCTGGGTCTCCCTGAGTTGCTGAGCACGGCACTTTTGCTGAGGCTGGCCTTGAACTTGTGATCCTCCCGCCTCAGCCTTCTGAGCTGCTGGGATTACTGGCATGTGCCATGGCGCCTGGCTTCTCTCTTCACTTTTGAAAACTCGTTTATCCCGCGTCTGATACTCATAGATACTGAGGCGTGTTTTCTCTCTGACAAGCCTAACTGGTTCCATAGTACCTTAGTTCTTGTGGTTTAAAAACAAGACACGTTTAATTCTTCCATCAGCCATCTTTTCTTGCAGGCACAAAAAAGATTTCTTAGTGATTCTGGTAGATTTATTTTCTAGATGGGATTTAGAGTAATTTTTTTTTTCCAAAGTTTAAAAAGGGTCTATTTGAACTCCGTTTGAACCACATTCGACTAAAGCATGAACTGTCTGTGGGTGAGGCCAACACAGCACCTCTCTCTTCTTCCCTGGTGAGTTCTTTTCATCTCTCAATTAAAATTAAAAAAAAAAAAAAGATTTTCCTTCCTGTGGACTCCACACATATCCAATTGGGTATGTCTGCATTTTACATTTCTGCCGCTACCGTGAGTATGAACATTTTCCGACTAGTCAGGCCACCCCCTTCTTAAATCATCTCATGCAAATCAGCACGGGTGTGGGGCAGGGTGGCCATGCCTGTCATCTCAGCTGCTCAGGAGGCTGAGGCAGGAGGATCTCAAGTTGGAGGCCAGCCTCAGCAACTTAGCGAGGTCCTGAGCAACTGAGTGAGACCCTGTCTCTAAATAAAATATTAAAAAAAAGTACTGGGGAGGTGGCTCAGTGGTTAAGCACCCCTGGGTTCAATCCCTGGTGCCAAAAAACAAATTGTGATTTAATAGCCATCATATGTAAAGAGTTTCTATGAAGCAACAAGAAAAGTCCAAACCAGGAAGAAGAAGAAGGAGGAGCAGGCAGAGGAGGTGGAGGAGGTCGGCATATTTGAGGCCAACTTTATTTCTGAGGGGAGGTGGGCGAGGGCCTGCCAGGGACCCGCTCTGTTGTGCTGCTTCTGGTCCATCACACCTAAGCCAGGTCCCTCCTGCAGGAGGGGCTGTGGGGGAACCCGGGTGCACCGGCCTGGACGCAGGTGTTGGGGGTCTTCTTCCAGGAGCAGCCCCAGGGGAGGCCCGTGCTGTCTCCACCTAGTGCGGATTTCCAGGGAGGGGAGCCCTGCCTGCAGCTGGGGTCCCTCGGGTGCACTGGCTGGGGTGTCCCCGTACCTGGCTGGGCATTTCTCCCTGGCTCCGGGGAGGCCCAGGGACAGAGGATGCTCTCCTTGAAGGAAAGTGGTCGGCTCATTCTTGCAGATTCTCAGGAGCAGAAGGTGTTGGCCTCCCATGTCGGAGTGACCCTAAACGCTGGGGGGAGTGCTGCTGAGACGCTGTGACATCATCAGACTGAGCAGGATGTGGCCGAGTGTGGGGAGGGGTCTTTACAGAGGTGACTGAGGGGCAGTGAGGTCCCCAAGGCGGCCCTGACCCCAGGACCTTGGGACATGCCTGTGTGTGGAGAGGGGTCTTTACAGAGGTGACTGAGGGGCAGTGAGGTCGCCAGGGTGGCCCTGACCCCAGGACCTTGGGACATGTCTGTGTGTGGAGAGGGGTCTTTACAGAGGTGAGTGAGGTGCAGTGAGGTCCCCAGGGTGGCCCTGACCCCAGGACCTTGGGACATGCCTGTGTGTGGAGATGGGTCTTTACAGAGGTGACTGAGGTGCAGTGAGGTCCCCAGGGTGGCCCTGACCCCAGGACCTTGGGACATGCCTGTGTGTGGAGATGGGTCTTTACAGAGGTGACTGAGGTGCAGTGAGGTCCCCAGGGTGGCCCTGACCCCAGGGCCTTGGGACATGCCTGTGTGTGGAGAGGGGTCTTTACAGAGGTGACTGAGGGGCAGTGAGGTCCCCAGGGTGGCCCTGACCCCAGGACCTTGGGACATGCCTGTGTGTGGAGAGGGGTCTTTACAGAGGCGACTGAGGGGCAGTGAGGTCCCCAGGGTGGCCCTGACCCCAGGACCTTGGGACATGCCTGTGTGTGGAGACGGGTGTTTACAGAGGCGACTGAGGGACAGTGAGGTCCCCAGGGTGGCCCTGACCCCAGGACCTTGGGACATGCCTGTGTGTGGAGAGGGGTCTTTACAGAGGTGACTGAGGTGCAGTGAGGTCCCCAGGGTGGCCCTGACCCCAGGACCTTGGGACATGCCTGTGTGTGGAGAGGGGTCTTTACAGAGGTGACTGAGGTGCAGTGAGGTCCCCAGGGTGGCCCTGACCCCAGGACCTTGGGACATGCCTGTGTGTGGAGAGGGGTCTTTACAGAGGTGACTGAGGTGCAGTGAGGTCCCCAGGGTGGCCCTGACCCCAGGACCTTGGGACATGCCTGTGTGTGGAGAGGGGTCTTTACAGAGGTGACTGAGGTGCAGTGAGGTCCCCAGGGTGGCCCTGACCCCAGGACCTTGGGACATGCCTGTGTGTGGAGAGAGGTCTTTACAGAAATGACTGAGATGCAGTGAGGTCCCCAGGGTGGCCCTGACCCCAGGACCTTGGGACATGCCTGTGTGTGGAGATGGGTCTTTACAGAGGTGACTGAGGTGCAGTAAGGTCCCCAGGGTGACCCTGACCCCAGGACCTTGGGACATGCCTGTGTGTGGAGAGGGGTCTTTACAGAGGTGACTGAGGTGCAGTGAGGTCCCCAGGGTGGCCCTGACCCCAGGACCTTGGGACATGCCTGTGTGTGGAGAGGGGTCTTTACAGAGGTGACTGAGGTGCAGTGAGGTCCCCAGGGTGACCCTGACCCCAGGACCTTGGGACATGCCTGTGTGTGGAGAGGGGTCTTTACAGAGGTGACTGAGGTGCAGTGAGGTCCCCAGGGTGGCCCTGACCCCAGGACCTTGGGACATGCCTGTGTGTGGAGAGGGGTCTTTACAGAGGTGACTGAGGTGCAGTGAGGTCCCCAGGGTGGCCCTGACCCCAGGACCTTGGGACATGCCTGTGTGTGGAGAGGGGTCTTTACAGAGGTGACTGAGGGGCAGTGAGGTCCCCAGGGTGGCCCTGTGTAAACTCATCAATTTGCTTTAGAAAATTAACACAATGAAGATAAAAAAAAAAACAAAAAAAAAACTGGATGAAAAATCACAGAAAAAGGAACAGGCCCCCAATTTCCTCGTGAAGGTTGAGGGGCGAATTCTGGAGAAAACTGAGGGCGCAGAACCTGCCGTGTGTTAAATAGAAGAAGACGAGTGTGCTGCCGAGTGTGCTGCCGAGTGTGCTGCCGAGTGTGCTGCCGAGTGTGCTGCCGAGTGCGAAGGCGCCTCCGCGGGTGTAGATGCATTAGCATAATTAATTACCTCCTCGAGTTAAAGGGAGGCAGCCCGTGATTTATGCGCACCAGCTTTGATGGCGTTCAGAGGGAAAATGGCTAACAGAAGCTTTTAGAGCAAATTAGGGAGAAAAGGATCCGAATCATTATAAACGGCGAGATGCAGACACGACCTTGCGGAGAGGAGTCCCCGGAGAGGAGCGGCCGCCACGCACCGCTATTCACACTGGGGGGCGGTTCTTGGTCCCGCATTATGGTCAGAACCTGGGAGAAGGCTCGTTTCACCATTGGTATTGATTATATTTCATCATAGAGGATATGATTGAAAGGCCAGGAAACCAAGAGGCTAGCAAAATTTAAGAAAAAAAAAAAATAAAGAAAATACGGAGAAACGGGCAGGGTGACTAGATACCTATAAACCTACAAAAACCAGTGCGTGGCTGGGGGCGGATATCGGGGAATCCTGTCGTTCTCTTGGATCCCCGAGGGTATAGACACAGAAGTCGGCATAAAAAGTCGATGTGTTCTCCCCAGTATTTTGAGTCTTTGGAGAACAGGGGTGTGGTCTTCTTAGGTCACAGGCTTCTCTTTGGGCAGGGAAGGACAGGATTCCCTGATTATTATTCCCGAGAACTCACAGTTCTGGCCATAGGAACCGAGAGGACCTGTGAGTGGTAAATCAAGGGGCATTTTTACCCAGCAAAGCGGGGCTGGGGGGTTGTGTGCAGTCAAACCCACCAGCAGCCCTTATGGTTTTTCCGAATCCTGAGGGTCCCACCCAATCTGTGCCTCCCACCCAGAGGGGCAGGTGGAGTGTGGGAGCTTCGCTCATGAAAATGTGGGGCAGTGGATCTGAGAGTAAGTTCCCATCCAGGCTGACGGATTGTGACATCGTGACTCCTACAAAAGTAATATACCCACCAAGGAACAAAGTGACCTAGAGGCCGTGCCCAGGGCCACCATGACCAAACCCCCCAGCCCGGGGCTGAGAGACCCCAGACCTGACCGCTCTCAGCTCCGCAGGCTGCAGCCCAGGTCCAGGCGGGGCAGACTCGGGGCTGCTGAGGCTGCTTCCTGCTCACAGATGGCGCTGCTCCTGGTCCTCACAGGGTGGACGGGCAGGGGGCTCCCTGGTCTCTGTAGAAGGACCCTGGTCCCCTTCCTGGGCTGCACCCATGAGCTCAGCCCCTCCCAGAGCCCCACCTCCCACACCAGCTCCTGGTGAGGACCCAGCACAGGAACCTGGGGACACACACTCAGGTCCCTGCCCTGCTCAGAGGGCTGGTGCATCCCTGTGTGAGTCTCCTGGGCTGCTGTGACCAGACCCCCAGCCCGGGGCTGATGGACCCCAGACCTGACCACTCTCAGCTCCGCAGGCTGCAGCCCAGGTCCAGGTGGGGCAGACTCGGGGCTGCTGAGGCTGCTTCCTACTCACAGATGGCACTGCTCCTGGTCCTCACAGGGTGGAAGGGCAGGGGGCTCTCGGGTTCTCCTCTTCCCTTTTATAAATTAGTATTATTTTCCATTTTTACAAAACCATCTCAAGTTTTTGCAGCTTCTGCAAATGACCTCACACCGGGTGGTTTAGAGAAATGTCCTCCCCCAGTCCTGGAGAGCAGGATGCTGAGATCAGGGTCCTAGGGCTGAGCTGCCTCCACAGGCTCAGGGAGGCTCCTTCCTGCCTCTCCAGCTCCTGGGCTCCAGGCGGCCCTGGGCTGGTGGCCCCAGCCCTCCAGCCTCTGCCTCCGTCTCCACGTGGCTCCTCCTCTGTGTCTGTGTCTCCTCTTCTGTCTCTTGTGAGGACACGGCCATGGCCTCAGGGCCACCCTGACCAGGATGAGCTCCTCTCAGGGTCCTGCACTCACTGCCCCTGCAGAGACCCTGTGTCCACACCAGGTCCCCTGCACAGGTTCTGGGTCAAGATGTGGACAGGACCAGCCTCTTCCCATGGTGTCCAGCTGCCTCCACAGGCTCAGGGAGGCTCCTTCCTGCCTCTCCAGCTCCTGGGCTCCAGGTGGCCCTGGGCTGGTGGCCCCAGCCCTCCAGCCTCTGCCTCCATCTCCATGTGGCTCCTCCTCTGTGTCCGTGTCTCCTCTTCTGTCTCTTGTGAGGACACGGCCATGGCCTCAGGGCCACCCTGACCAGGAGGGGCTCCTCTCAGGGTCCTGCACTCCCTGCCTCTGCAGAGACCCCGTTTTGCAACACGAGGTCCCGTCCCCGGTTTGCAGGGCTCGGTTCTGGCCGTCTCTTCCAGGGGTGGCAGGAGAGTTTCACGTGGGCCGCGTGCTGAGCACACACTGTGTTGCAACGCAGTCCTTGTTAACTAGCGAGGAGAAACTGGGAGCCAGTGGACGGAGCTAACTTTTACTGGGTCACACGGCAGATGGGGGCGGGGGAGGCAGGGACCTACTTTCTGTGATCAGAGAGGGTTTTCTTGGAATTAGACAAGGAAACCCGAGGCCTTCGGAGCTGCTGAGGTTGAGGCCCAGAGTGGAGGAGTCGGCGGGGAAGCATCCGAGACCTGCAGCCGACCTGGCCCGGTCCTTCACCCACCGTCTCAGCTTCCTGTAAAAACCTCCTGAATCTGTGGCAAGGTGAGGGACACCTGCCCCCCGGGGACAGACGCCCTGTCCTTCCCGAGCTCGGAAATGCCGGTTTCCCGGGGGATCCCTCTCCTGGGTAATTAACTCTCCACGTCTTGAGACTCTGCTCCCTCAATGTGCTAACGCCCCCCGGAAGGAATCAAATCCAGACAAGCACAGCATTTCTCGGGGGGGACCGGCAGCATCGGGAGCTGGACAGTCTTGCAGCTGGCCTCCGAGTCTGCATTCCAGGCCCAGCCGACCGCACGGCACTGGGACAATTTCTCAAACTTATACAAAAATCAGATTTTTACCTGGCAGTTCCTGGCTCTTATGCTGGGGGAAGGAAGTTCAGAGATGTGGCAAAATGAGCTGCCCATTAATGTGATTGGCATCTAGCGAGTCCCCACAAGCGCCTGCATGGAAGGCCTGGCCCAGAGGTGGGGCTTTGGAGGAGGGACGGGTCACCAGGGCTCTGACCTCATCAGGGGCTGGATGGCGGGCAGGGACGCGCCCTCGGGGACGATATACTGTCCCTGGCCTTTCTCTCTCTCGCTCTCTGCTTTGCAGCTGCCAGGAGCCGAACATCTTTCCCCCGCCAGCCCGGCCGCCATGATCCTTCTGCCTGGGAACCAGCCCACCATGGACTCCACCATTTGAAAACATAAGCCACATAAATCTTTGCTCCTCCAAGTTGTTCCTGTCAGGTGTTTTGGTTACGGTGGCAAAAAATCTGAGTAGCACGATCCTATTTTGCTAGGAAAAGAGGATGCATTTAAAGCTCAAGTTAATTGACAAGTGTTTTCAAGATTCACTGATTTATCAGGAATACCCAGTGCCCAGGGTCCAGTGAGAAACTTGGAAGAGGCTGCCCTGCTGAATTTCCATCCCCTCCAGATGACGCAAGGCTGAACTGGACGTGCTGTGCCTTTCAGAGAAGGCCAAGGAGCTGCGGGCCTCCAGGCCTCGGCCTCCTCAAAGCCCCTTGCACCTCTGGCCTTCCTTGCCCACTTAACCTCCCGGCACGTGAGTCTGGGACCCCTCGTGTAGGGGAAAAACTGGATAAATCTGCAATGCGGGGCTGCACCCGTGTGAATTCACCGCCAGCCTAGAACCATCCATTTTCTGACTCTGTTTCTGCAGTGCTGGGAAGGAACCCAGGCCCTGTGCGGAGCTGCCTCACCAGCCATGGAAACATTGTTGCAAGGAGGCGCTTGTGTCGCCTGTGTGCACCCGAGCTTGGGGCCTGCTCCCAATCCAGCGGCTGCTGCCATCTCATGCAATTGGGTTCCGGGCCACTGGCAAGGTGTCCAGCTGAGCGAAGCTGCAGCTATTGGAGTTGACGGCCGGGTGGACAGCCGCGGCTAAGTGAGCCCGTGGGAGCAGATGACCAGAGCACTCGTCAAGGGCCCTTTGGAAATTTGTTTAAATGGAAAATAGGATTTAGGCCATGTGAAAGACGCAGCTAGAGTCCGGGAGCAGAAGTGGGAGGAGGGACGTGTGCACCCCTCGCTAGCTGGGAGGAGGGACGTGTGCACCCCTCACTAACCACGTCGCTAGCTAGACCTTCCTGGGGCGCGGGCACCCCCGGAGTTGGTTTCTCCAGCGGCTGGGTGCAGGGCAGGGACGCACAATTGCTTTGCAGTGGTTTCCTGGAGCGGGTCGGGCTGTGGATAATCAAGGTGCGGGAAGAGCTTGCGCGGGGGGCGTGCGGCTGCAGGTGGCTCGGGCATCCCCACCTGGGGAAAGGGAGGTGGAGCCATCGGGTTTGGCTGCAGGGACAGCAAGGCGGGGGCTTCCCTGCAGAGGACGGACTGTCGGTCTGCAGAGGAAGAAGCGAGGAGGGGTTCAGATGCACACGCGTGCAGAGAATCACGCGCGTGCACACGCAGGCTCGTGCACACACGCACACACGCAGGCTCGTGCACACACGCAGGCAGAAACACGCACCCGAGGATCTCGTCCAGCCTAGCTTCACACATGCACAAAGACGCGCGCGCACACAGCCAGCCCTGGGCTCCCCCAGCCCAGCTTCCCCGCAGAGGCCTCTACAGGGAGCAGAGAATCCTTCTGGAACCTTCTCTCGTGGAGAGGCCTCGTGCCTTCACCGCGATGCCCCTTTCCTAGCACTGCAGGAGCTTCAGTCAAGGTCCCTCCCCCCAGGACGTCCAATTTCTCCTCCCAGCATGCACCGGGCGGAGAGGTACGCCAATCAGGACGAGCGATCGCGAGTCCGCGCTGCAGCGACGCGTGTGGACCCCTCCGAGTGGCAGCGGAACCTGCCCGGAGAAGTTCGCGCCCACCCGGGTCCAGGTGGGGGCCGGGCCCTGCTTCACCGAGGCCCCTCCTGGAATCCGTGCGCTCGCCTCCCCTGGTCTCTCAGCCGTGGGGCGCGTCTGCCTCGGAAAGAAGGCCCGGCTGGACGAGGGGTCTGCGGAAGGACGGCAGAACAGCAGCGCCACGGGGGCCATAACCCAGGGCCCTCTCTCCTGGGGAGGCCTCTGGAGCCTGCGCGGCCTGGGAGAGAGGGAGAAGCCTCAGAGGCCCAGCGCCGGGAGGCCCAGAGCCCGCGCAGCCTCTAAGCCTCGGCCTGCAAGGCCCCGAGGTCGCCCCACGTTATGGTCACGCGTCCGGCTTCGGGAAGCTTCCAGGCTAATGCAGGCATTGCCGACCTGCCCAGCTGTGCCCTGCGGTTAAACTCCAGGTGGCTCCATGGGCTGCGAAGCCGTCCCGCCGCCTCGAATTTATTTACTTATTTATTTTTTGAAAAAAAAACATCCCCTTCCAAATCCTCGGCTGGAAAGTTGGTGCTGCCCCCGCCCCGCCCTTGGAAGCAGAGCCTGTAATAATAAACCATCTGGCGACTGGAACGGGGAAGGTTGACGGGGTTACAGTATGAAGGGCCCCATTCAATTGCTAATGTCGCCAACCCGGGCTCCCGCACGGCAGGAAGAAGCCGCTGGGGACGAGGCGATTCAAAGATCTCCCAGAGACGGGCAGGAGGAGTCCTGTCCGCGCCAAAAGAGCGAAGCCGGTCTGGCAGCGGCCGGCCGCTGGGCTGCCCGGCGCTCGTGAGCGGGCGCGGGCGGGATCTCCGGGCTCCTCTGCCTCCTCAGGAACCTAGGGAGGCCGGCCGCGCAGACCCCTCGGCCTCCTCAGGTCGCGGGATCGTGCCTCCCGCTGGAACCCGAGCTGGGCGGATGCATCCTTGCTGATAATGGCAGAGGCGGCAGGTGCCCGCGCCCGGTCTCCCTGGCGGTGGCGCGTTCTGCTCAGCTCCGAGTTTGCAGGAGCGGGGCGCAGAGTCACCCCGCCTTCCTCCCCTGGCAGAGGATAATATCCCTTTATGTCGCTTCCTTCTGAGATAATAAATAGCTCCTGGGGCACCCGGAGCGCTGCGTGCTTGGGAAGCGCGTTCCCATTGTCTCTGGGCGAGTCTCAGCCCTGCCCTGGGAGCGGGGGTCTCCGCCCCGAGCAAGCCCAGACCCCGCTCCCCGGACGGGACGGTGCGCGGAAACCCTGTCCCAGCTGGAGTTTGGGTGGTATGTAAACTATTTGGGTAACAGTTAGTCAGGCATGTCCCCGATTCCACGGCGACCAGCCGGGCCTGTTTATTATCTCTGTCCAGGGAGATGGCTGGTCCCGGCTGGCTTCTATGGGGTCATTATCCTGCGCTCTGGTCCATCTGAATCCAATCAACTTCCCGCCGTTCCCACGCCTTATTTCTCAAACATCCAAGATGCAGGGAGCCGGGGGCCCTGACCCTCTGGGTGCAGGGAGGGCCAGGCCGTCCAGTCCCCTGAAGGACCGGCTGGTGCTGGCCGGGGGCCTCTCGGCCATTCGAAGCCAAGTGTTAGTTCTAGGTTCTGTTGGTTCTCCCTGGGAACGCGGGAGGGTGGAGTTGGAAAGCTCAGGGTTTAAAAAGGTTTGCTTCGTGGACGGGGTCCTAGTCCAAGGGGGACGGAGAGGGTGGCCTTGCGAGGCAAGTGTGCGGGCTCCATCCCGTAATGAGAGCTCCTGAGGCTCAGCCTGGCAGGTGCAGCCCACGCAGCCGGCCCTTCCGAGGGCATCTTGGAGCAGGAACATGGATCAAGGGGCGGATTTCCCTGCTGGACTTTTAGCAGAGAGACCCCCGGGGCCGAGGGGCTTTGCACAAAGGCCGCAGCAGGCTCATCCCCTGCGTGCATGGGGGCGAGGGGTCCTGGGCCCCGGCCATGTCCCCGTGGCCCCGGAACCTCTGCGCCCCTCGCCACCTGGATTGGCAGCACAGCCCGGCGCGCTCCTGTTCTTATTTATTTATTTTCGGGCTGTGTGCTCAGAGACAAAGCAGCTATTTTTGGAAGCACAGTCTTCTTTTTTTTCCCTGCTACTCGTTCGTGAACAGAATCTCCATAATTGGAATAATGCTGAGCACACATCTGACCCGCGTGGGTCTCACAGGGACGAAGTGCAGACGTGGAGCCGGGGAGCCGGGCGGGGTCCCGGGCAGCCCGCGGGCAAGGCCCTGGGTCAGCCGGGCTGTTTCTGCTGCGTCGGCTGCAGCAGGACACGGAGCCCGAGGAGGAGACGGAGGGGCGGGCTTATGTCAGCGGGGGGCCTCGGCTGGCCAGCCACGCCCACGCGTCCACTCCTGGGATCGCACGTGGTCAGCGTTGCGGCTGGAGCCGGGATGGTCGGCATGGACACGTGCTTCTTCCTGGGGACTTCCAGGGAGCCTGCCCATCCTCAAAGTGCTCATGTGCCCAAGTGTCCCCCGCTGGTGCTACTGGGAGGTGGTGGAGCCTTTGAGAGGTGGAGCCTAGTGGGAGGCCGTGAGGTCATTGGAGGCGTGGCCTTGAAGGGGAAATCGAGACCGCAGGCTCTTCCTCTTTCATTTTGCTTCCTGGTTGCCATGAGCAGAAGACTTGGCTCCACCATGGGCCCTATTGTGCACCGCAGTTCCAAATCAACTGGCCCAAGCAACCGTGCACTGAAACCATGCAACCACGAGCCACCATAAACCTTTCCGCCCTTTAGGTTGATTATCTTGGGTGCTTTGTCACAGTCACAGAAAGCTGGATTAACACAGCGAGTTCCATAGACCAGTGCACGTTTTTGTTTGTTTCTCTCTTTTTTTTTGGCGTGGTTTTCAATCTGCCCCCCTTTCCTTCGAGACAAACTGAATGAGGTGTTGGCATTTCACAGGGTTCCTGGTCTGTGTCCTTTGATGAGCCTGTTTGCAAATCTGAGGCCGCCTTGAGACCCACCCCAGCGGCCTGCTGTCGTGTGGGCTGCAGGGACCTTGGACACTCTTCAGTGTCCTCTTCCTGTGGATTTATCAGCTCCCGCTTGAGCACGCAGCCCTCACGGAGCTGGGATGCCCACGGCGGATCCCATGGGGTCTCACAACAAGGCTTTCTAGGCAAATGCGTTTTTTGGTTCCGGGGAGATCCAGAGCCAAGCGGGTCCTGACGGCGGCCGGGGCGACAATCTGGTGGTTATTTCTGGCCTGTTTCACGGACTAATTGTTAGGGATCGAAGGAAGCGCCTGGGAGTGTTTCATAAAGGGAACCGAAAACCGGTGAACCGAGCTGACTACGAGGTAAGAGCTTATGAGCAAACACGTAGCGTCGGGATGCAAACCAGCCCCTGGATGGGGTGTGGCTCGGTGACCCAGCGCTCGCCCGGCAGAGGCACCGATGACCGCAGCCTGCCCGGCTTTGGGTCAAAAGGCGCGTGAGGTCGTCACACCTCGGAAACGGAGGCTGAGCGCGCACACGGAAATCACAGAGCGCGGGAACATGGCGGCGGAGAGACAGATGGGAAGAGGCTGCACTGCTGGATCCCAAGAGGCAGGAAAGAGCGAGCCCCCAGCGAGGAGGCTGCCAACTCCAGAAGAGGGACATGGAGGGACCCAGAGGCCACCTCTGACGTGCAGCCGTCGCGACTCGGGTCGGACTCCCCAGAGAGGTCGACGCCTGGGGATCTGTGGCCGCAGCCTGAGCCCTCACGCAGACTCTCAAATCCCTGGTCTGCAGACGTC
The DNA here is from genome assembly GCF_902686445.1 of Sciurus carolinensis. Taxonomy (NCBI): domain Eukaryota; kingdom Metazoa; phylum Chordata; class Mammalia; order Rodentia; family Sciuridae; genus Sciurus; species Sciurus carolinensis. Next base: position 97,998 of record NW_025920340.1, read on the forward strand.
AAAAGGCACGTTCTCTCCCCAACCCCAGAATGCCGCCATGTTGCACGAGTGCACGGTCTGGCCACGTAGAGTGGTGTGCAAACCGGAGACTCAGCCCGTGCCAGGGCCCTGTGGCCGTCTGCAGGCTGCTGGGTTCAGATCGGGGTCTGTCCGCTGCGGGTTGGTGAGCTCACGCCGCGTGCCCCACGCAGGGCAGAGGCATGGAAAACGGACGCTCCTGGCGGAATCGGGCAGGACTGATGCGTCCCCAGCACGGGGGAGGCCGGGAAGGGCCACAGCAGCTGGAGCAGAGCCTGCCCGGGTGCTCCCTGCAGCCTGCCCAGGAAGCCCGCCCCGTCCACAGCTGGACGTTGGACGTCTGGTCCCCAGGACCCTGGGAGGCTGCGTTTCTGGTGCTCTGTGCTGGGGCCTCACCCGGCTCTCCAACTGAGACAGCCAGACTCTAGGATGGAGGCTCCTATCTTCCCGGCCTCCCAGCCGAAGAGCCGGCTCCCTTCTCCCGGTTCCCGGGTGCTCGCGGTCCCAGGGGGCACCGCGGCTCTCTCCTCTCCAAGAGGCGGGAAGCCCGCTGACCTCTCCTCTCCCCCACTCCCGAGCCCTCAGTGCAGGGGTGCGTGTGGAGGCTGGGCTGGAGGACGGGAGGCCAAGGAGCCTCACAGAAAGATCTGACACCCGAAGCCGGGTGCCGCCCCCGTGTGGCCACCAGAATGCAGGAGAGGAGAGCGGCACCGGCGGGTCAGTGAAACTGGAGGGTCACTCGAGTGGGCAATTCTGATCTGCTGGCTCACGGAATCCATGCTGGCGCTGTCTGGAAAGAGCCCGTGCTGGACTTTCCAGGCGCGAATGTTCTTGCACTGGCCTCCGTGGAAGGCATTTCCTACGGGTCTCCTTCCGCCACCAGGCAGGGCGTGTCCTGAGGCGGCAAGTCAACAGCTGAGCCACAGAGAGGTTAAGTAAGTGACCCGAGGCCACACAGCAGACCCGTCCCGGGGCTCTGTCTTCCTGACCTTGTGGATCCCTAGTAACTCCCAAGGTCTCGTCCTTCAGATGCCATAGTAGGAAGAGAGGGCGAGAGAGAGCTTGGAGGGAGAGGAAGAGGAAGAGGAGGAGGAAGAGGAAGAGGAAGAGGAGGAGGAAGAGGAAGAGGAAGAAGAACAGGAATAGGAAGAGGAACAGGAAAAGGAAGAGGAGGAGGAAGAGAAAGAGTAACAAGAAGAGGGAGAGGAAGAGGAAGAGAAACAGGAAGAGGAAGAAGAACAGGAAGAGAAAAGAAACAGGAAGAGAAGAGGAAGAGGAAGAGAAACAGGAAGAGGAAGAGGAAGAAGAACAGGAATAGGAAGAGGAAGAGGAAGAGGAAGAGGAAGAAGAACAGGAAGAGGAAGAGGAAGAGTAATAGGAAGAAGAAGAGGAAGAAGATGAAGAGGAAGAGAAGAGGAAGAGGATGAAGAGGAAGAGAAACAGGAAGAGGAAGAGGAAGAGGAAGAGGATGCAGAGGAAGAGAAGAGGAAGAGGAAGAGGAAGAGAAACAGGAAGAGGAACAGGAAGAGGAAGAGAAACAGGAAGATGAAGAGGAAGAGAAGAGGAAGAGGAAGAGGATGAAGAGGAAGAGAAGAGAAAGAGGATGAAGAGGAAGAGGAACAGGAAGAGGAAGAGGAACAGGAAGAGGAACAGGAAGAGGAAGAGGAACAGGAACAGGAAGAGAAAGAGAAACAGGAAGAGGAACAGGAACAAGAAGAGGAAGAGGAAGAGGAAGAGGATGAAGAGGAAGAGCTTCCTCCCTCCTTTTGGAACGGGTGGCAGCGGAGCCACCCTGAATGGGAGCCTCAGGCCTCCGCTGACCGTGTCTGGCCATCTCGGCCACCAGGGTCCCGGGTCCGACGCCCGGCAAGCTCTGGAGTTGATCCTCTCTTCCAGCGGAGGTGGCGGCTTCCTGCTTGTGTTCCTGCTGGTCTCGGGAGGAGGTCGGAGGGCACTGGGTCCCTCTCCTTCCCAATGCCCACGTCCGGGCCCAGAGCCGGCTGCTGGACTTGAGGACCTACGGTGGCTGCCGCTTCTCTCTAGATGCAGACGACAGAAGTTCTCAGGTCGCCGGCTCCGCCAGAGCGTCACAAAAGCCTTGGGGGGGGTGCTTTATAAAGGGCGGACCTGACTGGGTGCTAATAAAACTTTATTGACAAAACCAGGCAAAGGGCCGGATTTGACCCTTGACCCCTGGTTTGGGGAGCCACCGATTTGGGTCCTTGTCACAGTCAAGGCCTTCGGCTGGCTCCTGCCTGTCAGTTGGGAGCTGCCGGGATGGGGATGTCCAACAGCTGGGTATCTCCCGTGGCCACTTGCATGGCGTCCACGTGGGACCTGGCGCCATGTTGGATTTGGACCCTGGGGCTTCACTGCAGGTGGCGATGGGAGGGGTCTGCACGCTGGCTGGAGCTCAGGAGCCGGGCGGACAGCTCCGGCGTGCCCCCTGCGGGGTCCACAGCTCAGCCACCCCTCTCTGCTGCAGGTAGTGACCAGGACGGTGACCATCCACCTGCGTGGGGTGGGCCGGGCGAATCCTCCGCCTTCCCGGAATCACGGCCATTATCAGGCTCTTACCCAGACGCCGCGGCCGCCCCGGGCCTCCTGGGATCCAGAGACCAGGGAGAACCGGTCCTTCCCCCCGGTGCCTGACACAGAGAGAATCTCATTATCCCAACAGCTGTAAATCCCAATTATTTCTCCGGCAGAAAAGCCACTTTAAAATATGCACGCTTTTAAAATAAAGGACCATCTCAAAGCGGGCGAGGGCTCTGGTCTCGCTCACACCCCAAACCCGTAAACCTCTGGGCCGCCGAGCTCGTTAGCATGGCCAGGGCGGCCGTCTCGGGCTGGGAGGTAATTTTAGGACATTTCTTTCGCCTCTTTGCCTCAACTTGGCGCACGGTCGCTGCCTCACAAGAGGGCGGGATTGATCTCGGTGGCCACTAATGAAGGCTGCGTCTTCCGCAGGGTGGCAACGGCTGGGGACTCGGGCCGGGCGCGCAGGTTTGGAATCGCCGGTCCCTTTGATTTCCAGGTTCTCGCAGATCCGGGCGGAGCCGGTGTTGGGAGCCGGGTCTCCGGTGTCAAGGAAAAGTTGGATGGGTTTCCTCTGGGCCGGGCGCGGTTCAAGTTCTCCTTTTCTTGATGTCACGGGGTGCGCTGGTTGTGAAGGAGCCGAAACTTTAACAAGCCTGGGAGGCGACCGCTGTCCCTCCCAGCTCCAGCCGGGCCCGGCGCGGTCGGGCAAGGCCAGACTCCGAATTCGGCATCTAGACTGAGGCTGGAGATGGGGTACCCGGGGGGTTGAACTTGGGTGCTTCACCCCTGAGCCACCTCCCCAGCCTTCTTTTGTCTTTTATTTAGAGACAGGGTCTCCCTGAGCTGCTTAGGGCCTCACTAGTGCTGAGGCTGACTTGGAACTCACGATCCTCCTGCCTCAGCCTCCCCAGCCTCTGGGATGACAGGTGTGCGCCCCTGTGGCCGGCAGGAAATGGGGTTCTTACTGATACAACTTCATGGGTTCCCCTGGTGGGGGTGTGAGATACACAGGTGGTCCCCTAAAAATCCATTTTAAAAGCAAGCTGGCACCCCCGGCTGGGGCTACGTCCAGGGGCAGGGCTGGGGTTCTGAAGTCAGAGTTTCCTTGTACTTGAACTTGTCCCCTGTGCCCCGGGACTGGGTGAATCAAAGCCTAAGACCGTCGGAAAGACGCAGCCGGCCCTGGACAGGTAAGGCATCCCTGGCTCTCCCGCTTGCTCTGTTCTTGGAGATCAAAGTTCTCGACTCAGCAGTAATTAAGAAAAGCGGACTTGGATGCGGCGGGGGCCGTCTGGCAGCCGGGCGGGACCTTGGAGGATTCTGCTGAAATCTTCCACAGATTTAAATAATTAATATGACACTTTGAACTCCGATTGGGAAGTTTAAAAAAAAACCCATAAATACGGAGGGAGGCCCAGGCCGGAGACTGCGACAATGCCCTCGCATGCATCTCGCCTTGGCTCCGGGGGAGGTGGGCAGGGGCTCTTTGTCATGCTAAGGAGCTGCTTTGTTGGCACGGGGGTCTCTCCCCAGCCCCACACCCCGGTGGACGGAGGCCTGGAGGAGACCGAGCAGCTTCTGGAGGTGGAAGACCGGCATTTAATGGTTTCTAATCCTCTTAATCCGCCGCAAGAATGGCCATCCCGCCGCAAATCCGATCCCAGAAGCCCCGCGTCCAGCTCGGCGGAGCTGCGCCCTGAGCCACTGGCGGGGACCCTCCCGTCGCCGGGCCGGCATTGTGAGGTGCCGCCCGGACCATCTGACCGCAGCATGAAAATCAGCTGCAAATCCCAGGCCCGAGCCAGGCCGGCCAGCCAGGGCCTCCGGGAGGCCGCGGAGCAGCCCAGCCGGACCGGGCGTGGGCGGGCCAGGCCGCCGGGGCGCACGTGCGTGTCCCCCACCAGGACGCGCCCCTGCGGGACCCGGCGGCTCACGGCGCAGGCGCGGGCTCGGGCCTGAGAGGTCCGCTCAGCCTCAGGCCCAGGACCCCAGGGGCCTCCCGATGAGGCCCTCGAGGCCCCGGGAGCCAAGTCCGAGCCCCTGAGCGCTGGGGGCGCCCCGGGGTCCGCAGGCCGGGGAGGGGCTTCCAGGACCGGCCTCCCCGCGGGGCCCAGGCCGCCTCTGTGTCCAGGGGGAGGACCCCGGGCCACCAGGACAGCTGCGCTGGCCGGGAAATGGGCGCTGGGGACCAACAGGAGGCGGTTAGTGCGGCAGAGGGTCCCCCGGACCCCCGGGAAGACAGGAAACGTGGGTCCCTGGGTCCAGCACGAGGCCGGCCCACGGGCTCCTATGGCTGGGCGCCCGCCTCCTCCCTGGTCCCTCCTGCACCGGGCACTAGGGTGTCCCCATGTCCCCAGGTCCTGGCCTCTGTCCTGGTCCCTCCTTCACTGGGCACTAGGGTGGCTCCGTGTCCCCAGGCCCTGGCCTCCGTCCTGGTCCCTCCTGCACCGGGCACTAGGGTGTCCCCATGTCCCCAGGTCCTGGCCTCCGTCCTGGTCCCTCCTTCACTGGGCACTAGGGTGGCTCCGTGTCCCCAGGTCCTGGCCTCCTCCCTGGTCCCTCCTGCACTGGGCACTAGGGTGGCTCCATGTCCCCAGGCCCTGGCCTCCGTCCTGGTCCCTCCTGCACTGGGCACTAGGGTGTCCCCATGTCCCCAGGTCCTGGCCTCCGTCCTGGTCCCTCCTGCACTGGGCAGTAGGGTGGCTCCGTGTCCCCAGGCCCTGGCCTCCGTCCTGGTCCCTCCTGCACCGGGCAGTAGGGTGGCTCCGTGTCCCCAGGTCCTGGCCTCCGTCCTGGTCCCTCCTGCACTGGGCACTAGGGTGGCTCCGTGTCCCCAGGTCCTGGCCTCCGTCCTGGTCCCTCCTGCACTGGGCAGTAGGGTGGCCCGTGTCCCCAGGCCCTGGCCTCCGTCCTGGTCCCTCCTTCACTGGGCAGTAGGGTGTCCCCATGTCCCCAGGTCCTGGCCTCCGTCCTGGTCCCTCCTGCACTGGGCACTAGGGTGGCTCCGTGTCCCCAGGCCCTGGCCTCCGTCCTGGTCCCTCCTGCACTGGGCACTAGGGTGTCCCCGTGTCCCCAGGTCCTGGCCTCCGTCCTGGTCCCTCCTGCACTGGGCACTAGGGTGGCTCCGTGTCCCCAGGTCCTGGCCTCCGTCCTGGTCCCTCCTGCACTGGGCAGTAGGGTGGCTCCGTGTCCCCAGGCCCTGGCCTCCGTCCTGGTCCCTCCTGCACCGGGCAGTAGGGTGGCTCCGTGTCCCCAGGTCCTGGCCTCCGTCCTGGTCCCTCCTGCACTGGGCACTAGGGTGGCTCCGTGTCCCCAGGTCCTGGCCTCCGTCCTGGTCCCTCCTGCACTGGGCAGTAGGGTGGCCCGTGTCCCCAGGCCCTGGCCTCCGTCCTGGTCCCTCCTTCACTGGGCAGTAGGGTGTCCCCATGTCCCCAGGTCCTGGCCTCCGTCCTGGTCCCTCCTGCACTGGGCACTAGGGTGGCTCCGTGTCCCCAGGCCCTGGCCTCCGTCCTGGTCCCTCCTGCACTGGGCACTAGGGTGTCCCCGTGTCCCCAGGTCCTGGCCTCCGTCCTGGTCCCTCCTGCACTGGGCACTAGGGTGGCTCCGTGTCCCCAGGTCCTGGCCTCCGTCCTGGTCCTTCCTTCACTGGGCAGTAGGGTGGCCCGTGTCCCCAGGCCCTGGCCTCCGTCCTGGTCCCTCCTTCACTGGGCAGTAGGGTGGCTCTGTGTCCCCAGGTCCTGGCCTCCGTCCTGGTCCCTCCTGCACCGGGCACTAGGGTGGCTCCGTGTCCCCAGGCCCTGGCCTCCGTCCTGGTCCCTCCTGCACCGGGCAGTAGGGTGGCTCCGTGTCCCCAGGTCCTGGCCTCCGTCCTGGTCCCTCCTGCACTGGGCAGTAGGGTGTCCCCATGTCCCCAGGCCCTGGCCTCCGTCCTGGTCCCTCCTGCACTGGGCACTAGGGTGGCTCCGTGTCCCCAGGTCCTGGCCTCCGTCCTGGTCCCTCCTGCACTGGGCACTAGGGTGGCTCCGTGTCCCCAGGCCCTGGCCTCCGTCCTGGTCCCTCCTGCACTGGGCAGTAGGGTGGCCCGTGTCCCCAGGCCCTGGCCTCCGTCCTGGTCCCTCCTGCACTGGGCAGTAGGGTGTCCCCGTGTCCCCAGGCCCTGGCCTCCGTCCTGGTCCCTCCTTCACCGGGCAGTAGGGTGTCCCCATGTCCCCAGGCCCTGGCCTCCGTCCTGGTCCCTCCTGCACCGGGCACTAGGGTGGCTCCGTGTCCCCAGGCCCTGGCCTCCGTCCTGGTCCCTCCTGCACCGGGCAGTAGGGTGGCTCCGTGTCCCCAGGTCCTGGCCTCCGTCCTGGTCCCTCCTGCACCGGGCAGTAGGGTGGCTCCGTGTCCCCAGGTCCTGGCCTCCGTCCTGGTCCCTCCTGCACTGGGCAGTAGGGTGGCCCGTGTCCCCAGGCCCTGGCCTCCGTCCTGGTCCCTCCTGCACTGGGCAGTAGGGTGGCTCTGTGTCCCCAGGCCCTGGCCTCGGTCCTGGTCCCTCCTGCACTGGGCAGTAGGGTGGCTCCGTGTCCCCAGGTCCTGGCCTCCGTCCTGGTCCCTCCTGCACTGGGCAGTAGGGTGGCTCCGTGTCCCCAGGCCCTGGCCTCCGTCCTGGTCCCTCCTGCACTGGGCACTAGGGTGGCTCCCATGGCCTGGGCGCCCACCTCGCTCCGGGTCCCTCCTGCTCCTGCCCAGACGCCGGGACGCAGCTGAGACCTGTGGGTCCCACGCCCACGCCCTGCGCCCGGGCCCAGCAGGTGGACGGAAGCGTCTTCCCAGCCGCACTGCGGGTCTCCCACGGGTGGACGTGGAGATGCGCTGCCCACGCACAGCGCGCAGGACCCAGCACCCCGCAGACCACGCCCAGTCAGACACGCCCAGTCGCTGTGGACGCCCAGTCGCAGTGGACGCCCGATGCAGCGGCGCCATGGGGACGCGGCAGGCGACGCGCAGGGGGACGGACGGAGGCGGAGAGCCGGGCACAGCGCGCTGCGCACCACGCGCCCTCACACGCGCGTCCCCGCACACGAGCCGGCGCGGTCAGACCCGCCCCGGTTCCGCCCGCACCCCGGTTCCCGCCCCCGCCTGCCGGTTGCGCCCCGACGGAGAGCGTCTAATGGCCCGTCCACGGCTCGCTGCCCGGGCGCCTCGGGCTGCTTCTGCAGAAGGGGCTGCAGGTGGAGCTGCCGGCCCCACTCCCGGCGGAGGCTGTCGTGATGACCGGCGCAGTGGCAACCTGTCGCAGCTTCGCCGAGGCCTGGGCTCCGGGGCCTAAAGGAAGGAGCAGAGGGGCTGCTGGGCCTGGGCGGCCTCGTCCTCTGCTGGTGCACAACAGGCAGGTCCTGCGGTCCCTCCAGACCCAGGGCTCCTCTTCCTGCCTGGGCTCTTCTGGCCGTGAACCTCAGGACATTTGCTTGGTCAGTTGGAGGCCAGAGGCCCTCATGTGTGGAGGCTGGAAGGCTGAGAAGCTCACCCAGGGTCTCTTTCCTGGGCCACTCGGTGACCCTCTTCATGGTGTCCACCTAGTGAGTCCTGCGGGTGGGTCCTCCTGACTGACCACCCGGGTGGGAGGGGGAGACCCAGCCAGCCTGCCTGCCGGCCCTGGCCCACCCCGCAGTCAGGGGAGAACTCCACCCTGCAGACCGGGGCAGGCGAGGCCATCTGAGGCGTCTCCATGGCCAGCCACCGCCCTCGCCCGCCTGGCCTGAGGCCAGTCACTCAGCTGCTCTGCTGCCCGTGGACACTGCTGGCCCCAGGTCACCCTGAGGCTCAGCCTGGGCTAAGACTGAGTTTTGCTGCCCACGTGAGTCTCCCTGGCCGTCCCGGTGAGCAGGAGAGTGACCACCAGAGACAGACGTCCCCGTACTGACCCCATGGAGACGGACTGATGCCCGGGGACGTCCAGGTCCTGACCCTGGGAACCTGTGACCGTGGACCTCCGGTTGGTCCTGGAGGCTGCAGAGGTGGCTCCTCTGTCCCCTGCCGTCCCCGGTCTGGTGCAGCAGGTTTGCCCGGGTCCCTCCTGTGTCCCCCTGACCTCCCGGGACGCCCGGGCTTGGAGCCGGGGCCCAGCGTCCGGCTTCCTGGGACCCCAGCCCAGATCCCTCCGTCCTGGGCGAGGATCCGGAGCCCCCGTGTCCGAGGGGCATGGAGGGCGGGACCCCGGAGCCCCGGGTCACCCGTCCCGGGCAGGTGCTGCAGGACGGGAGTCCCAGGGTGCCTGGCGCTGACCGGGGCAGCCGCACCCGGTCCTGGGAGGCCCTCGGAGCCGGTGCCGGGCGGGAGGCCGCCCAGCCTCGAGGTGCAGAGAATCAGCAGAAGGCGTCACTCAATTATCTTGCGTCTGCCTTTTATTTTTTTTGGTCTCCTGGAAATTGCTTTTTATTCCAGCGATAGATTTTTTTATGGGGAAATTGGCGGGTAATGTAATAACGCTGGCCTGGCGACTCCTCGGAGGGCGATTATGAATGTTTAATCAGCCTCCAAATTCGGGAGGACAGGAGGACCCTCTCCAAAGAGCCTGGCTCCCCGGCCGGGTAATGAGAATAAATTATGCGGCCGCATTGTGTGTGGGGAGGAAAAAAAATCAATCGGTGCGCTTTCGAGGGACGCGCTCGCCCCCCGTCCGGGGTTTGCAGTTAATTAATTAAGTTGCACCAAGTATTAAAAAACAAACCCGTCAGCGCTTTACATTTTAATATTCGACTCGTGGAAACGCGGGTTTTTTTTTTTTCTTCCTTTCTTGCTCTTTCTGCGGCCACGTCCCGCGTCCGCCCTGGAGCCGGGGAAGGAGGAGGGTCAGGGCAGGAGGCTGACCGCTCTGTGTCTCTATCCTACTTCCAAAGCCCACCCGCAGCAGCCTCTTCCCTCCGCTCAGCCTCCCCTGCAGCTGGGAGTGGGTGTGGGGTCCAGTTTCAGCAAATGAGAAAGCGATGCAAGGGGGCGAGTCCGTGGGACATGCCCTGTGCCTGTGCTGTGTTCTGGGCTTTGAACGTGACCGTGGATCCACAGCAGCCACTTTGCCACCTTGAGGCAACCAGACGGGGAAAGCACAGGACGAGGGTTTATCATGTCCCGCTGGCATTGCCCGGGAACACCAGTCCCTATGCCTTCAAGACCTCTTAGATAGATGCCTGCTGTTTACTTTTTACAAAAACTCTGTGTCTTTCAAAAGGTGTGTGTGTGTGTGTGTGCACACGCATTTGGACCAGATTTTACAAAATATCGCACGGACCGGGCAACTGTCCGTACTCTCTTACTGGTTTTGACGCCACATTTGAATCTCTGAGCACTGGGACCAAGATGCCTTCCTTTTCGAAGACCAGTGGGAGGCTTATTGGCCTCCCCGACCTCTACCGATCCTTCCCGCTGGGCCATGACTCGTTGCTCAGCAGAATCAGAGAACGTCGGTCAGACGTTTGCAGAATCCAGGCAGCTGGTGTGTGAGGCCCTGGAGGGCAGGTGGGTGGACGGCAGGACTGTCCTGCTGTAGCCTCTGAGGAGACCCTGGCCTCTGCAGGTCACCACAGCCTCCGCACAGTGACCGGCATTGCGGGCTCCCGGCCTTCACCCCAGGGCTCACTGGCAAGCCTCCCGCAGGAGCTGGACACAGAGCCGAGCCCCGTCCTGCCCTTGGTCTCTAAGGGAGGCGCTTAGCCTGTGGTTGAGAGCTGCGTCTGCCTGTCCATCCCGTTATCTGCCCATCTGCCTCACTATGCACGTTCCCTCCTTCTGCACGTCTGTCCCTCCGTCGGCCTGTTGCCCAGGGTCCTGCGGCCCAGCCCTCGCGGTCCAGCTGCCAACGGCTGCCCTGTCCCCAGGTGACTCACCTGCCTCATCTGCTACCCGCACACCTGCAGCGGCTGCTCCCCGGCTGGCCCTGCACCTCCCAGGCCAGAGTCGGGGACCAGGAGCCTGCAGAGCAGGAACTGGCCACCCCTCAGCCTGGAGGGCGGAGGCTGGGACCAGAGGCTGAGTCTCTGGGAGGCTCCTGCCCGCCTCTCCAGCTCCTGGGCTCCAGGTGGCCCTGGGCTGGTGGCCCCAGCCCTCCAGCCTCTGCCTCCGTCTCCACGTGGCTCCTCCTCTGTGTCTGTGTCTCCTCTTCTGTCTCTTGTGAGGACACGGCCATGGCCTCAGGGCCACCCTGACCAGGAGGAGCTCCTCTCAGGGTCCTGCACTCACTGCCTCTGCAGAGACCCGTGTCCACACCAGGTCCCCTGCACAGGTTCTGGGTCCAGATGTGGACAGACCATCCTCTTCCCATGGAGTCCAGCTGCCTCCACAGGCTCAGGGAGGCTCCTTCCTGCCTCTCCAGCTCCTGGGCTCCAGGCGGCCCTGGCTGGTGGCCCCAGCCCTCCAGCCTCTGCCTCCGTCTCCATGTGGCTCCTCCTCTGTGTCTGTGTCTCCTCTTCTGTCTCTTGTCAGGACACGGCCATGGCCTCAGGGCCACCCTGACCAGGAGGAGCTCCTCTTAGGGTCCTGCACTCACTGCCTCTGCAGAGACCCCGTGTCCACACCAGGTCCCCTGCACAGGTTCTGGGTCCAGATGTGGACAGACCATCCTCTTCCCATGGAGTCCAGCTGCCTCCACAGGCTCAGGGAGGCTCCTTCCTGCCGCCACCTGCGTGCGTCTCTGCCCACCCTAAGGGCTCGGGAGGCCGAGGCAGGAGGATGGTGAATTGGAGGCCAGCCTTGACAACTTAGCGAGACCCCGTCTCTAGATTGAAAATAGAAGATCCTGAGGAGGCGGCTCAAGGGTGAAGCACCCCGGGGTCGATCCCTGGTACCCCCCCAAAAAAAATACCAGGAGCCGAGGCCGCTGGCCACAGGATACCAAATGTCAGTCCTGCCGCCTGGACTCTGGCCCCGCCCCCAGCCTGCAGTTGGTTACAATGTATCGGGTTTGAGAATCGCTGCCTGGTCTATTTCACACGGGACCTTGACTTGGCCAGTGCACAACCTGTGCACCTTGCCAACCCTCCCGCCATGCCCGGCGGGTAGCATTTTTTGGAGGGGGCCGGGGTGGACCCTGGGGTCCTGGGCACGCCGGGCACGCGCTCTGCCACGGAGCAGTAGCCCCTGCCAGTGCACAGTGTTTTCCAATTGGAAAAAAATAAAATAAATAGCATTTTTCTTAAAGGGACAAACCCAACGTCGAGCTGACATCTCCACCCCTGGCCCTGTGGCTGGACAGCCGAGTGCTGGCTCTGCATGGACGTTGCAGCGGGAACCTGGTCCCCGAGCCGTGACCCTGAGGTTAATCCCGGTCCACCCGGGCGGGGCAGGTGGGTGACTTTCCATCCAGCAGACGAGCAGACCCGCGGCTGAGGCTGCCCTCAAAGTGTCTCCTCCCGAGAGCCGGAGAGCGATCATTCTCTGACGCAGCTCGTCGCCCGGCTGCGACGTTTA